>NC_136704.1:2360123-2414079 GCF_947650265.1 Symphodus melops | reverse complement strand
AAGGTGTCATCGAGGAGTCGAGGCAAAAAAATATGACCAACCCCCCCGAGGGCAGCGTGTCACTCGCCATTTATCTTTTCTCCTGTTCAAGCCCGCCCCCCCCACGCCGCTCTGCTCGCTCTGATTGAACGAGCTAAAGAGTCCGTGTGGCATCTGCTAATATTATTATTATTATTATGAAATATAATAAAAATTATTATTACACAAAAACAAGACCTGCTGCAGAAATAGACACCATAGACCATATAGACCTGAACACATCATGATTAGTTAGAAGTAAATTATTATTTGATTTCAACTCAGGCTTTTTAAAATACATTTAATCACAGCTAGCTTGTTTCGCGCTAGCTTCGCCACAAACACAAACAAGAGGCGTTTGCAGAATAAAAAACAGAAACAGAATAAATTGTACAACTTATCCTGGAGCTGTGACAGTCTGCCTGTGACAAGCCGACAACATCCCTGACTCTCATGTGTGAGTGTTTCATAAACAAGACGACGAGCAGCGTGTTAGCGCATCATCGCAGCAGAGTTTCTGAAAACGCTCGAGCTCGGACTTCCTGTCAGTTAGTCCCATAAATTAAACCAAAAAAAAGAAATGATTTTACATGGATGAGAAAAATCCCCCCGTGATGTAAAGTTCAGCCGCTCTAATGACGAACATGACTCCCGTTTGGAGGAAGGAGCTCCGAGTTCAGAAACGATTGTTGATATGAATCTTTCAGCAGCAGGTCGTGACCCCAGAGCGGCGCCACACTCTGGTCGCAGCCTCATCAGTAATCACTCGGGAACATTTCTCGTCCCTGGAACATGTTTGAAAGGCGGCCGTGCTGCGGGAGTATTCCTCCAGATGCAGAAGAGACCTTCGGCCGACCACGCTGTGATTACAGAGGACAATACGTTTCTGATTGTGACCCCGGCCGCTCGCTCTCCAGGCCTTCCTGAGAGACGCACTTCTCTTTTGTAACGTCACAGTTTGTATTATAGCACTTCTATATATTATCTAATTCAGAACTGAAGGGTGTGAGAACTGATTGAAATAACTTTGGACCGAGCACAATCAGGCCACACTGTAATTTAACTGTGACTAACTGTGCAGGTCTGTTTAGTTCAGTGTTCTTCTGCACAGAACGTTCCTGTCGACTCATCTCGTCCTCGGTTAGCAAACACGCAGACAAACAGAACGGAGATGGTTAATCCCCCACCTGCAGATCACAGGCGGCGTCGTCGTCGTCACTTTGATGACTGATTTAAGAAGATACACGTTTTCCTCTGCTTCAGTTTAATCTTCATGATAAAAGACTTCCCTGTATCTGTGTCTGCGTCTTTAAAGGAGCCGAGCTGACCAGCGCCCTCTTGTGGTTAATAACCTTCTGCTGCCCGACTTAAAAATACAGAATTATCCTTTAAAAAAACCAAACAGAGTTTATTATTTTAATGAGGCAGATTGTGAATCTTGTTCAGATAATTATCCCACATTGTTTCAGATGGCTGTGACCCTTTTATGTCTCTGTCTGTTCTTTTACTTGTTTTCTGCAAAAAGAGACGGCATCTCGTCCGATTCGCTGCAAAGTCACAGGACTGTTGTGACCCGACCCGTCCAGCTGGTTTGGACACTAACAATAACTCCAACAGAACCGCCTGTCACGGTTTCTGCCAGGGCTGGAGTTTTTGCCCCTCGGACCTGTCTAGCCTACTTTAACAAGAGCAAAGTCCGTCTGTCATAATGTGTTACAGTGAATGACGGCTTTTCTCCTTTTGTGCTGCCACGTTAGAGAAGAAGAGAAGGGAGCCACACAATAGGTCGATTTAAGGGGACAATAACTCTTTTTTTTCATTTTTGAACATACAAGATAATCATTCAGATAAAAAGAATTACTTTCTTTTTTGCTGCAATATACATACAGTCATCTACATCCACTAAAAAAGCTTATTTTTAAAGGACCAATCAGAGAGCTGCTCTCTTCCTCTGTGATCATGAAGGAAACCTGCTGTGTTGAAGCTTCTCTGACAACAATGCAGCAGCCAGTATGTCCTCCTTCTAACTTTAGATTCTGCTCCTGAATGCTCTGGATCTGATTGGACCAGAGAAGGTAGGCGGGGCTTTGATGTCTCAGGGGATGTACCTCCAAGTGACCCTAAACTACAAACAGAGTAAATAAGAAAATATTGACGTGGAATGAGCAGCACGAACACAACTCTGGAGTCGGCCATTGCTGTTGTAGTCCACCTTCTCGCTCATATATATAGACCGGTCCTCTCATGCACACATACAAAACGTCTCTGTTTCCAGTTTGCATGTTTCCACTCGATTTTCATAACGTGTTGTTTGTTGTTTAAATGCACAACCAGAACGCCACTAAAGGTTCCCGTTTGCAGCTGAGACCTTCACGTCAATGTGGCCACAAAACTCTGAAAGCAAACTGGTGCCAGGAGTGGGAGATGAGTGACTCCTATGCTCTGCACATCCATGTCTTCAGAGTCACCAAAGCGACCTGAACAAACAGTGTTACAGTCATTTACATCAGTGAGAGGGTTTGTCTTCCGCTGTTTGGACGGGCAGAGGTCTGATTTATGTTAATGTGAACAGAAGCCCTCAAAGGACCCGGATCCATACATTTTATTTACTCTATTTAGACCCTAAATGTGTCCCAAAGTAAAGGCCAGGGTTTAGAATAAAAGTCTTCCTGATCCATGCAGCCTGTCCTCTTCCTCTCCACAAACTATAAATACTCAAAAGTCTCCCTAATGGAGTAATTTACGCTCGCTCTGCCACTGCCATCGACAGGACTCTCTCCTGTGGCAAATGTCTGGCATTTAGCAAATCAATGACATGAGTTATGAAGAGGAGCGGGCCCCTTCGCTGCCTCTCCATTCTTCTCAATAACAAAAGAGGAAGTGCATTAAAAACCAGCATTGATGGGTTGTTGGGAGTTGCGGTCAATGAGCTCTGAGAGTTTAAAATTAAATGGCTCTTTGGGTGAAAATTGTTTTCTCTGGTCATCCGTCATGCGGCGCAGGCTCTTTTTCATGGTGATTAATTACACACTCAAAGGGTAGAATGGGGGGGGGGTGCTGAGATCCAGTTGTTATAAAATGCCGGTGCACTTATCCTGACCAGCTGTGAGTTAATGACACCAGCTTGACTAAGTGTTATTGCTGCAGTCCATAATTTCATCTCGAAAATGGGCGAGGGAGTGGATCTTCCTTATAGTAATTGAGTATTGATTTGAAAATAAACAGCAGCGAGACTCCCACCCGACTGACAGACCCATCTTTCGGATCGACAATAAATGAGGGAAGGGAAACTTATGGATCAGGATGATACAGTCAAGCGCGCCTCTCCCCCCCTGCGATCTTTCCTCCAGTTTATATTGGATTTGAGATAAGCCATTTACGAGCCCTGTCATCTAAAACCTATAGTTTGAGCAGGACCATCATAAGTCAGGACTTCGCTCAGATCTTTGCTGCTCATACTTCCGTAGATCTGTTTGTGCTCCACATGGAGCCGCATCCTGTGTCTTCAGTTGGTGAGCAGCCGTCATTTAAGGGCTTTCACACGTCCAGACAACTCGTGAAAAACTTCATATTGATCAGCTGAACGCAAACAGACTTCACCCCGAGTTTCTCCTCCAGGAGCGAGCTGAGAGAAGGCAGCAGGATATAATCAGGAGAATTCACCTGGAGCCAGTGGGAGGGGCTTAGACTGTCTGCACGCCACCTCTACCGTCTCTACAGACTGTCTGCACGCCACCTCTACCGTCTCTACAGACTGTCTGCACGCCATCTCTACCGTCTCTACAGACTGTCTGCACGCCACCTCTACCGTCTCTACAGACTGTCTGCACGCCATCTCTACCGTCTCTACAGACTGTCTGCACGCCACCTGTACCGTCTCTGCAGACTGTCTGCACGCCACCTCTACAGACTGTCTGCACGCCACCTGTACCGTCTCTACAGACTGTCTGCACGCCACCTCTACCGTCTCTACAGACTGTCTGCACGCCACCTCTGTAGTAACAGCTTCAGACAGCGTCTGAAATAAAACGAGATTCTGCAGCAGTGTTAATCAAATGTTTGATATCAAACATAATGCATGCTCTCATAAATGCAAAGTAAATCAGTCTCGCCGTGGGCAAACACCTTTATCTGTGTGTGTGTGTGTGTGTGTGTGTGTGTGTGTGTGTAAGCGTGTGTGTGAGGAGTAATGGTTCAACAGCTCAGTGAATCCTCATAATACGAGGAGTCGCACACTTATGTCAGAGCAGCCGTTAACCTCTGCATAATCACCGCTCCACAGTTCACACGCCCCACACTTCCCGCTCTGTGCTAACGACATATAAATACGCTATTCGTTATCATTAGCAGCACTTCACTCTGATTCGAGAGGGGGGGGGCTGCGTGGAGAGAGGGGCAGGGGGTCAGGATGTGGGAGTGACACGCTGATCTGCAGAATGACCTCCAGCTTCCTATCAGGCAGCAGGACAGATTAACTGAGCGATCAGCTGCCCTCGCTCGGCGTCTCGTCTTGTCATTCACACCTGCTAATGACTCCTGATTAGCATTCTTATGCTAGCGTTTCATTTGTTATCAAAGCGACCTGCTGCGCCAGTGGGCTCTGTGAACCCTTATCTATATTTATCTTGTCAATTATTGATCGCCTCTTCCCCGCTGCACGTCATTATTAATTTGACGCTGTGTGTCAAACTCACTGTTAATCATATTTAAACAGATATGAGGAGATAAAAATCAATTTTCCATTATCCTTCAGGGTGTTTTTTTGTTCATATCCACGCAGCGCTGCAGAGGGGACTGCAGGGTTCAGCCGAGCATGACCAGGCAGATTCACACTAAATAATCATCTCATTTCAGCTTGATGGGAAAGCTAAAAGGATGGAAGTGCTGTCTTGTGTTTTCCTTGAAAAGGATGAAATAATATGAGCTGCTGTCGTGGCATTCATCCAGCTTTTTATACAAGTTTAGTTTCAGGAAAATCACAACTAAAACTTAAATGAAAAATACATGAAAGTTGCACAACCAATACATTTTTTTTTAAATAAAACCAAAGCATTTGATTGGCAAAGAAATAAAATGGTTTAAAATAAAATGTGCATTTTTGTATCACAGCCAGCAGGTGGCGACTCCACTGGAAACAGTTTCTACTTTTCAGTGGATTTATTCCCTTGTTCAACATTTTCCTGATGAGTTTATGTTCTTAGTCTGAACTTTCTGTCTTTTTCTACACAGTTAGTTTCTTTTATCTCTCTGTGTGTAAGCCCAACAAACAGTCAGCACAGCCACAAGGCTGAAAGACTTCTGTTCCACTGGAACTTCACTTAATGGTGCTACTGGTACTGCAGTCTAAACTCTAATCAGCACAGAGAGCTGTCTGGCTCCGCCCCTCCTCTCACACAGGCCAGCATGTGGTGGACACTGTAGCTTCAGTGTTTAGCCAGCTCTGCATGTGGTGGACACTGTAGCTTCAGTGTTTAGCCAGCTCTGCATGTGGTGGACACTGTAGCTTCAGTGTTTAGCCAGCTCTGCATGTGGTGGACGCTGTAGCTTCAGTGTTTAGCCAGCTCTGCATGTGGTGGACACTGTAGCTTCAGTGTTTAGCCAGCTCTGCATGGGTCTGTAAAGCTTTCTGCGTTCTAACCTCTCTCCATGTTTCATCTCCAACATTGATCCTAGTTTGAGCAGCTTTCTGCTGCTGGAGCTTATTAGAAACATGCAGAGGCTTTTTAGCTCGGGTACAATCACTTCTATCTGAAGCAGTTCCACTGCCCGCTTCCATCGCTGCAACACCTGTTCACCTGATAACTGCTCTCATATCTGGCAAACCCAGGGGCGTCCAAAACGGCCTTCAAAGCCCCGCCTACCTTCTCTGGTCCAATCAAACCCAGAGCATTCAGGAGCAGAATCTAAAGTTAGAAGGAGGACATACTGGCTGCTGCATTGTTGTCAGAGAAGCTTCAACACAGCAGGTTTCCTTCATGATCACACAGGAAGAGAGCAGCTCTCTGATTGGTCCTTTAATTTACATGCAAAAAAGATGAAGTTTGTTTAAGGTCTAGTTGTACTTCCTGTTGTAGTTCCAGATTTGCAGCAGTTTTAATGTTGGGACACATTAGCTGTATCATACTCATTGCAGAGATGCACCTGTTATCTTCCTCTAACAGGTTTTAAAAAGCAGAAATTATATTTCCTTCTGAAGCAGTATTACACGACATAAAAGAGTTTCATCTCAGGAAAAGAAACAACACAAGTTTAGCTCTTTGTTCTGCTAACAGCAGCAGGAAGACGAGAAGCCTAAAGAGCTATTACCCGGTGAAAGGTAATGGCGCGCGGCGCGGGAGGATACAAATAGCTGAGGAAGGGCACTTCAGCAGGATAATGGGGTTGAAGGATCCTGGCAGGCCGAGATTCATGCACAGACAAGGCTCCTTTGATGCGGTGACATTGGAGAAGCCATAAAAGTCGTAGTATAAAACACAGAGGCGTTACAGCCGGCTAATAGGATCCCGGCTTTTTGGAGGCAGATTTAGCATAGCCTGATACCGCAGACACAGAAACACTAATTAGATACAGCTACCTGAGTTCAGGATCCATCAGAGGGGAGCGAGTTCAGACCCGGGGGGGGGGGGGGGTTAGACCTCCGCAGACCTGAAAAAGGGATATTTTTGTCATATTAAAACTTATATTTGTAGTAATGTACCAATGTATCAATAAACACCAATATTTAAATATTTAACAGGTTTGTCCATTTTTTTAAATTAATTTAAATATTTTATTTTATTTTAAAATTCTATATTCCCAATATTTTATGACATAACACACAAAGACAGGACAGTCTCAGCACATATTTAAAACAGAGCTTCATATGAACAGTATATTGTTAGTTTTACATCTTGATCATCAGCTGATAAAATAAAAACACAGGATATCAGGATGCTGACACAGATACTGATGGTCTGCTCTGCGTGTCCACATGTGATCCTCCTCAGCAGACACATATTTAATTTGCTATCTCTCCGCACGCCGCACGCCGCAGGCCTCCGGCGAACACGGCAGAGTGGGAGATAAATGACACAGAGGGGAGCGAGCACGCCACTCTGGCAGCCCACAGGCCTGCACATAAATAGCTTTTAACATGAGGATCAATAATGTTAAGTTGTGATTAAATAGATTATTACATTGAAAATTACCCACCCCGGGGGCTTTAACATGCGTCAGTGGAATCACCAAAGAGGGGCCTTGAAGCCCTCACAGAGCCTGCAGACCTGACCGTCAGGATTTTAACCTTCCTGTTCAAAGATTTCAAAGAGAAAAGAGAAAAGAGAGAGAGAAGATAAATGCAAACAGACTGAATTCACTTTATAAAAACAATATGAAGGAGAATCTGAACCCTTCATACACGACAGAGCAGGTCACAGCCATCCACTGATATACAGCTGTGGACCCGGGCTCCGTTTGACATCTTTTGAGATCTAAATGTGTGATGGTACAAAAACTTAGTTTCATTCAGAAGCAGCTGTAAAAGCTGCACACACATCAAATCAAAGTACGTCCACTCAAAGTTTTTTTTTAGTCCCTGGTTTTCTCAGATTTGCTCACTTTAATTCCTGCAGATAAACTCGAGAGAGGCTGGAGGAGAAACTCGGGGTGAAGTCCGAGTCTGAAGCTCCTCCTTCAAATATCCAGAGTGTGAAAGCTCTGAATGTGAGGAGACACACAGTATGTTTAGTTTTTCTAACTCACTCTCATGTTTTACTGATCATGCAGAAACAGATAACATGACTCAGGTCTTTTTTTTGATGAAGTCGTCGTTTTGTTTTGACAGTGTGAAAAAGACTTTGAACACTTCTGAAACCAAATTTGT
Source organism: Symphodus melops (assembly GCF_947650265.1). NCBI lineage: Eukaryota > Metazoa > Chordata > Actinopteri > Labriformes > Labridae > Symphodus > Symphodus melops. Next base: position 2,406,200 of record NC_136704.1, on the reverse strand, counting down.
TTCATGAGGTTAATCCATTTTAGACTGCTCTGCTTCTTCTTCTGTAGTTTTTCCTTTAGTGTGTGTGTGTGTGTGTGTGTGTGTGTGTGTGTGAGACAGAGAGAGAGAGAGAGAGCGAAGTTATATCTGAGCCTTGACTAAATCCATTTGAATTCTCACAGACGTTCATTCATGAATTCTCTAACAGGGATTTTTATTCTGAACGAGCTCATAAAGATCTGAGTGGAGATGGGAGGAAATAAAACTCTGATTCTTAAGAAGCTCATGAAGCTCCCCCCCCCCCCCCCCCCCAAAAAAAAAAAAACCCTGTTCCTTCTTAATCTAAAGTGTTAATTCAGTTCGACATGATTTCTTCTGCTTCCAACACTCATTATAAAGATAAAATTTTATTTTATTTAATTAATGAAGAATTTAAAAAAGTAATTAAAAATGTTGAAGATTCAAAAAACATTTTCTGATCCAGGAGACGCGCCCCGTTTGTTTGGCCCCGCCTCCTCCAGAGACACGTCCAACCCCCCCTAAAGTAGGAATTACTGATTTGTAAAAAGATATCCGTTCAGACTTTGAGGAATATTTTCACAACATGCCAGATATCTGAAATTAACATTGAAACTCGACTGTCTCACATGTACAAAACAACATTTACTTCCTGTTGATTGACAGTGAGAAGTCGTCTCTGTCTGCAGGTGATACTTTACTCAGCGGTCGAACGCCTCCCATGGACTGAAATAGTGTGGATGTGTTGTGTGAATGAAGAGGAGGAGAAGTGGTGCGGCGTGATGGGGAGTCTTTTGGTGGAGGAGAGTCTCTGTGCTGATAAGTGGCAGATAGAGGTTTTACACTTGGCCGGAGCATATCGGTAATAGCTCCAGGAGCATCGACTTGCGTGGAGGAGACGACGAAGGAGGAGGAAGAGGAAAGGTTGTGAAGAGGAAGACGCCCCGCTCTGGAAGAGTGCAGGTCTACGGGGACGAGTATCTGCTGCGAACAGATGTCCCAGTCACACAGGCTGAGGGTGCAATCACACCAAGCAGCTCCACGGCTTTTTTTAGGCAGGTGGAGGAGGCGTCTGCAGGTGGAGATACTACCTCTAAGTTTATCAAAGTTCACACTGCTCAGTTAAAAGTAGAACGGAAAAGTGCGAGAAGCAGAATGAGTGTTAATGTGCAGGAAGTGTGTGTGAGGAAGGAGTCATTACGGAGGGATTGTAAAAATGTGTTTTGTTCCCTCAGACGGCAAAAAGAAAAAAGAAAATACTCTTTGTTTACTGTGTCCGTCATACTTCCACTTTGTTTATTTTTCTGTGTTGGGTTTTTATCATGTGACTTTATTGGAAGGCCTCCCGTCAGAGGAGACAAGTGGAAATCCTTCTGTGTCCCAGGCACACGGTGAAGTCAAACATGCTCATCCTAAGTTTAAGTAATCTTTATGTTTCATCCTAAATACTCATCATTTCTTATTAACACCACAAAGAAACATGTTTTATTCATTGTTCTTTGTTCCAGAAGAAGAAGAAGAAGCTCGCTCCAAGCACACAACAACCTGGACAGGAAGTCAGTCAATTTCAAAATAAAACACAGAATACAGATCAAAGATTGGTACTTTCCATCACTTCATTAAGATGACATCAAAGCAGGTACATGGAGTGTCCAACACTGGTGTAATGATGCTGTGGGAATATAATCTGGGTTTACTGTCCTAAACTGTACTGAACCCAAACAACAGTGAAGTTGAAAATAACAGTCAGATCTGCAGGTGAATAAACTGAGAAGATTCCACACAGTGTTTTTCTTTGGGAGGGTGTTTGAGCTTCACATTTCTTAAGAAACAAAGGATGAGTAACGTTGCATGAAAGCGTTTGGACAATCCCCTCATTGCCTCTCTCTCTTGTCTACCAACGAGATCAGCCAAGTGTTGCACACTCAACGTTTGAGGAGATTCCAGTAATCCCTCTTCAAGTTTGTCGAGGTTTTGAAAACGCATAAATTACTTCATCAAACTTTCTTCCTCCCACCAAACTGCAAACATTACAGTCAGCACTTCATCTCCGGGCCTTAAGCACACCGTCCAGAAGTGCAGCCATTTGCACTTTTTATAAGCTTTATCCCCACCTAGTTATTCTAAGATCTGCTGCTAAATTTGTCCCTCATTCCCTCTCCCTAAGCTTAAGCTGTCAGCCCAGTAATACAGCTTCAAGAGCACATCTCCTCACAACTTATTTATTTATATACGTGCCTGCCTTTGGTTGAGGACGCCATGTTGGCGGGGTGCTGCACAGTGTGAGGCGCGGATGCAGAAATGTTGCGTGACTTCACACTGCTTAAGTCTGTGTGGTGTAGCTTATCTGTAAAGAGCCATGTTGATGCCAGAGAAGGCCGATGTGATAAGGAAGCTGAAGAGTTTCCTGTCCTTGTGTGCAGCTAAACATCTCGGTTATTACAGGATTGTTTGTCAATCAATCATTATTTGTAAAGCACCTGTACATAACAAATGTTGTCTCTCTATAAAAGAGCGTGTGGGACGAGAAGCAGGAGGGATCACGTTCCTGTCGTCCACACTTCCTCAGGTCGGAGCACGCCGTGCAGGAATGAGGACGGCGGTGGTTGTGTGGACGACACACACTGGGAGTGTCGAGCGGTTGTTGAAATTCAATTTTTTTTAATATATTTTACATTTCTCGCAGTAGTAAATATTTAAATAAAGAGCAACATGGCAGAACTGTAGGTCTCCTTTATTTGTGTTTGTATATGAGACCATGTGACACGCCTGAAATCAGGCTCAATATTTCCATAGCATGCAGAGGTGGAAGCCTGCAGACGATTGTGTTTGTGCCGTTCTCCCCTCTGTCAGAAACACAGCGAGGTGATATTTGTGTATCTGCAGGCCTTGAGGTAGAGCACCAGCATCCACCATCACCAGAGCCGCGAGTCAGCAGAGGGGAGAGGGACGTCAGGAAGTGTCAGCCAGCATCACATCACGCTCTGGCTCGCAGCGAGGCAAAGGTCTCCGGACAAATCAGTTTATATAATAGACAGGATGAAAAACAGCAACCTCAGTCACATGCAGTATGTATGCTGAGACACAATGGGGGCCGCGTGTGCGTGATGTTTTCACCAAAGATCACGCTGTTGCAGTGTGCGACCAAAATCAACTCGGAGGGATGTTGGACTTGATAAATCTGTCAAAATGTGCTGGTAAAGGATGCACACTCAAAGAGTAGAGTTCATATCAGCAGGGCTGATATTAAAGGAAGAGAGGGTCAATAAAGGATCAATTACTCAGGGTGGAGGTGATTAGTGATGTGCCTTAATTATTGTGTTATTAAAACAGACAAATGATCAAACAGTCAAAGTGCTACATGACTGTTATTGCTCTTTTTATGTTGAAGTTACTTCCCTTTAAATTGTACATTTAAAGACTTAAAGAATTAATAACGATCAATTAATAACGATCAATTAATAATGCTGTGTTGTCTAACAGTTTTGAGTAAGTAAATTTTTCATGTAAATTTGAACTTTACTTTAAATTTCACAACAAAATGCTTTAAAGCGTGTCATGTTTAATGTTCAGTGAGCTGCAGGTCACTGAATGTGCCGGTAACAGATTCAAGCGTTACACCTGTGTTTTCACCTGACGCTGTGTTCGGGACTTTTCAACCGTGTTTCCTCCGTGTTGACATTTGAACTCATCAGATCAGCCGGCTATGTGGTTAATGTGTTTACTTGTTGTATGTTGTTGTTTATGTTTACGCCCTGCAGGTGAAGGTGTCATGGCGGGTGAAGGTGTCATGGCGGGTGAGAAGTGCTCTGCGTTACTTCTCTCTGCTTTGTTTGGCTGATTAACAGACTGTGAAGTCGTTTTTTTTTTTTTTACTTCTGTGTATTTCATGAAGTCGATTTCACTCTGTGCGTTTAAAGAGAGAGCGGTTAAATATGTTTTGTGCTACTTATGTTTAATAGTTGATGTTGGAGTTAAATTACAGAAGAAAAGCTCAAACACACAATATGTAATCTTCTCTGCGTGTCGTCGATTTACCTTTTCATCAGGCGATTTCATAAGGTTATATTTATGTGCTGTTAATCAAAGATCTGTTAATAATGCTTCATTAATTAGCAGAAATGAGCTTAACAACAATTATTTCTGCCTTTCTAAAATAATCTCTTATAAAAAAGTAAAGTATGAGAGAAATGCAAAAATAACCTCACATATTAAAACAATAGTAAGAAAAAACACAATAACACATTCATAGAAAGTAATAAGTACAAGACAAAAAACACAAGCAGATAAAATGATAGAATATACTCCTCCTTCATCAGGCTAAAATAAATACACATATTTATATATAATCTCACCAGAGCTAATTTTTTTAAATGATGTGATTACAGTCTGATAAAAGGATGTTTTTAACTTTTTTTTTTTTTTTAATCAAATGTAATGACTTTGCAAAGTGCTTTAAACAGAGTCAGATTAGTTGTTGATTGTTCTTTTGACATGAATATTTTAATCAGCAGGATGATAGTATTTATAATTAGGGGACAGTTATTATCCGACCCCCCCGACATGACGTCTGAAGGAGTCGGTAACTCGCACACAGCTCATCCAAACACTCACAGGAGATAATGAGACATAAAACTGATGGATGTCATTCAGGCTCGCTCAAACTGGGAACACTTCTGTCCATGCTGGCAGTTATTGTTAAACTTGGGAAGCTGCCTCGTCTTTCCCCCCTGCAGGTCGACGTTGTTGTTTGTTTTGTCAGCTGACAGTTATGTGGTCGCCGCGGCCGGCGGACAAATCACGCTCTAAAAATACATGAATCTTCCTCCTGCTCAGGAGCGCCGTGAAACTGTCTGGAACCATTTAAAAAAATAGTTCTTATTGCTGGTAATGACGATTTTATTTCAACGACCTGCAGGAAGATATTGGTACAGATTTATCAAAGGAGATCTATTATCCTCACTTTCACCGTTAATGATGTCAGTGTGGGACGCCACTGAGCGGCGAGCAGCGTTTTAAGACGTGCAAATCAAAAACCTCCTTAATCATCTGATACTGGCCAATAAAAATCCCTCATTTCAGCCTCTGCATGAAAGTTTCATTTCAGCTGCTGTCTCTTTAAGACCCGCCCCTCCACATGCCCACTTTCTTCTGATTGGCCAGCTCTGTTGGCAGTTGCAGGGAAGTGAGAGTCAGGTGGGCGTGTCCTTGAAAGAGCTGCCGAGGTGGGCGTGTCTTACAGCTCTGCTCCATGCTTTGCTCTGATAGGTCGGCAGATAAAAACATGTTTTTCACATGAAGAACTAAAGCAGCGTTTTATTATCATGCTGCTGTTGCACCAAACAGAAGCTCGGTACGTATTGTTGTGTTGGATGTGTTTCTGGTTCCAGACGACACGATGGATCACAACAGGACAGGAAGAGACAAAAATCATTCGCTCAGCACTTTCACACAGAAGTGACCTTTCGACTAATCTGTCCTGAAATGTTACCTTTCATTTCAAATGCAACGCCGTAATTAAAATGTTTACTCATCAAGCGTCTGCTCGTTCTGATCTGGCTGCACTGCGTTTCGCCTTTTTGTTTCTCATTTGTCTCCAGAACAAAAGCGGCTAATTAAAGATCCTCCGATATAGCAATCATCAATAGAGAGCGCCCTATAAACAAGAAAGAGCAACACGAATGAATGATGATAGGTCTTTTTGAGTGTCTTGCTCTCACATGACATGAATCAATCAGCAGACAAAAACAGGCTCGCACACCCGACAACAATGAGTTCAATTGAGCTGAGCTGTGATTATGATTCAGTGAGCAGCGTGATTCAAAAGGAAAGCGGTGTTTAGCTTCCCTCGGAGGGAGTTTGCAGCCTCTCGGGGCCCAGAATCAGCCGGTTGTGTGTCTGATGATGTTACAAGAGGCACTCAGTGGGATAACTCTCAAGTGATTGAGGGGGGCAATGAGATTTTTGTTTATTGGAGAGCCAGGTGCAGATAACGGGGCCATTAATGATTGGAAGTTGATTAGAAGTCACTTCTGCAGAGCGCAGCGTGACGCTTCACACTTTAATCAGGAACAAAAAGTTAATGGGTGCAAACTCACATTTGTTTAGGCCTTAATATCTGGGTTACTGTTTCTCATCGGCTTGTTGGGAGATATATGACGACGGATCATCTCCCAGTTGGATACGAAAGAAAAGCTCCCCTGATCGCTTCATGTTTAATTTAAAGGTCACACATTCTGCAAAATCCTCTCCTCCATGTTCCTCTAACATGTCTGTCTACAAACCCTCCACTGATGAGAAAAGTCCATCCTCTCCGTCTTCTGTCTGCTCCACTTTTCAGAAAATGTGTGCTCAAACAGGCCGTTTGGAGATGTTCCCTTCATGACATCACAAAGGGCAGTAGCCCCTCCCCCAGGTGGGTGACACTCCCACAGCTAGGTGTTTGTTCTGCCCTCTGAGTCTGCCTTCTCACCGTAAACAATAGGACATGGAGCCAGAAAGCAGCGAGTACACCCGAGCCCTTCCAGAGAGGGGGCGTGGTCAGACACAGCTCATTTACATATTTAAAGCTACAGACACAGAAACAGCCTGTTCTGAGCAGGGCTGAAATAGAGGGGTTTATAGACATGATCAAATACAGGATCAGAGTGGATTTACAACAACACACTTCTATCTCAGACGTATTTAAACTAGATCTTAAATGAGCTCGCCATACAGAAAATCTACTCACATTAGCTGTTTGGCGGTTGTTCATTTCGGACCCTGTCTGCATATCTGTGTTGATACCAGATAAAGGTGATTATTAAAGTCTGTGTTGTTGCCAGATGTAAGCTGACAGGAAGTCAAACAGTTTATTTTCAGAATAAAACACTTGATGGTTCAGAACAATGACCGTATTTGTTGAAAGGTTTTTAAACATTTTTGTGACACGTGCATCGTGTTATCTCACGCTGCCGGCAGTGATTCTGTAAGTCCTGCAGGAACTACTTTGTCTCTGGACTCCGGCTGTCCATCCGTGCTGCTCACTGAGAACGCCGCCTGTGGGTGTTGATGGACGAACACGCCATGCACGCATATCTGAAGTTCTGGGTTACTCTCATAGAATATGTCGTTATGAACAGAGCTGATTGAAATCTGAATAAAGTCTTTGACTTCCTGACTTCTTGAACTTGGATTTAGAAGTGAAGAGTTTCATTGCTGCATATTTCGTGGTGATTACATTTTATAATTATTAAGTTTCAGTTTAAATTTGGATTTGTCTGGCTGCTTCTTGCCGCCATGCTTTAGTGTCAGATTACCCATGATGCAGTGTGGCGGCGGGGTTTGGAGTCTTTAATGAGCACTTTTCTTACCGCTGAGGCTGTCAGGCTGCTGAACGTAATCATTCTGCAGCCATGTGAAATAATGAAGTATGAAGGGTGATTGTTAAACAAGTGGCCTCCTGGGAATCCTCACGAGATTGTACCTGACATGTGTGATGTGTACGAGGCGTCGTGTTAGCGCCGACGAACACGCTCACAAACACTTGCAGATTAAACCCTATTAATGCAAACTCATTGCCCACGCGACGTCTCCAGCAGCGTAATGAGAAATTTAGCAGGAATCTGAGGATGATTATCAACTGCAAATTTGCTGTAATGCCAGTAATCAGAGGAGACGGTACAGCGAGAAGTGAAGGGAAGCCAGCAGCGAGCGGGAGCACTAATTAAACCGTACCTGCAACTTGTTTCCTGCCATCTTCTTAACATGACAATGCTGCCAAGACCCCGAGGAACACTCGTTTCTACAGGAAGAGCTCCAGATTTAATGGATTGCTATTTATCGTCCAGTAGAAGCCTACTTATCCGCCTTAAATGACTTATGAATAAACATCACAGCCTGTTTTTTTGCTTGTGCGTGAATGTTTGACATCCCGTCACCCGGTGTCAGAGAGCGAGGAGAAACAAGCTCAAGTGATAATCTGCTTGTGATATTCGTGTCTGCTCAGGTGTCGGAGGGTTAATCACAGAATTAGCTTATCATCTTCCTGGATGAAGTAATTAAGCGGTGCAGGACTAACTCTTGATATAATTGAGGGTGAATAATGAGGAAGAGGCTCGTGGTCTTGTGGGAGGGCGGGAGAAAGATGGAGGAACGATCACAGATTGGTAATTAGGAGACGTTGGGACACTTGATGGATCCGGCAGGAGGCTTGTTGTGGTACGGCACAGGCTGTGACGTAAGAGCAGCAGCAGTAATGAAACTTTGTTTTCACTCCTTGTGCTTGATAAAGCACCTTTGTGTGACTAAACCAGGCCAGCGTAGATTAATTTAATACACAGGAATAGATCAGACACTACCCACGCAGGTGTATTTACATAAAGTTTAAAGTCATGTAGTGTGTGTCCTGCTGAAGCTAAAATGTCACACTTCTACCGTCTGTGTTTTCTCTCTCGCTGAGATGCGGGGGAAGGATTTATCTTTGCCTCACAAATAGCTGGAGGTGTCGTCTCGTGCTCTCGTTATAGTTTGATGGAGGAGAATAAAACGATTCTGTGTTTGGTGTAAATGTGAAAGTCACGTGAAGCCACATGCTCGTCCTTGTTTAGGCTCAAACCTCGTGCACAGTCATAGACGGCTCTCCACACTCTACTACCCCGATGTAAACGAGCGCAGTGAACAGAGAGCGTCTTTTAGGAGCTGTGTGGCGGTGCGTCAGGTCAACTGGACATTGAGACGATAAACTAGAGGGAGAAAAGCTAGCCATGCTTGTTAACCCAAATTACGTAAATCATAAAAATTTTAATGAAATCATGCTCAATTTGGAGTGTTTTTTATCTTTATGTGCAGTTTGTTTATTTTAATTTATGTTGAACCGACTGGAGAATGAGTCGATCAGGAACAACCCGAGTTAAAGGTCCAGATTATTATCCTCAGTATCTCTCACACTCTGTGATATCTTCTGCTCTCTGAACTCTCCTGATGTGTGATACTGTTTATTCTGTCCTGGCAGTCACCGAGCTCAGACGTAGCGTGAGCAAACTTACTGTGAGCGTGCACACGGAGCGTGTTTAAACTTCAGCTGCAGTCAAGAGAAAGTCACTGAAGGCAACGTGGCACTCAAAGTCTCTGCAGCTTTAAAGGTTGAGTTTGGTTCTTGTGTGTTCCTCGATGCATAATTTGACATCAAGTATCAATCAACCTTAATGTCAACTTTGTCAAATGACAACTTTGACCTTTGGTTTGGTTTTGAGAGTCTCTCTGGATGACATACGCTAACGGCGCTCCGAGTGACGGTGCACAGACTTCATGTCATATTTCCTGTTTGATGAGGAAGAGGAGTGTTCTCGTGAATCCGGACGGAGGGTCACCATGACTTCTGATCGTCTGCAGACACGCAAAACATGCAAATAATAAATGTAGCTTCAGTTTGTTTTCACTTTGGGATTGAAAACCTGCCACAAAGACCTCCAGCCCGTTTGTGGGTGTATGCAGCGGCATGTCCAGAGGCGCTGCTTGCCAACGGACAAGGCAGGCAACTGCCTCGGGCCCCAGTCCAGTAAGGGGGCCCCTTCAGGGCTGCAGTGCTCCAGAATGTGCACATTTTGCAATGACAGCAGGAAACCCCCCTGAGGGCGCCTCATCTGACAGAACTCACTCGAGTTACTGCTGTGAAAACCAAAAGTTTGTCAGTGAAAGTGAAAAAATCAAATTACCTGTGGAGTAATCGTCAGGACGCTGGCAGACATGACGGCGGTGAACGCTGGTTGGAGGGCCGAGACTCCAGAATCACCACTGAGCATGTCTCAGCTAGCATAACCACAGCGACGTCATCTCGCAGCCCGCTGGAGCCTCACTTACACTAACGCGCGCAGCAGGAGCAGTCAGAGGAACGCACACGCCCGATGATGAACGCCCCGATCTGTTATCTCGGTGGAAAATCTGCGTGGCCAAGTGGTTGGTGAGTTATAAAGTGAATTTTGGTGAACAACTCTAAAGCAGCTGATCTGAGAGGTTGTCCGGGGCAGGAAGGAGTTAAACGGTCATTATGCAACATGTTAAACAATTATTACTAACCTTAAAATCAAAGATCAGCCAGTTAACGAGTCGTTTCAGGTCCCTGACAGAAGAAGAATTTAAAGTAGCACAGAGTGTTTTTTTTTAATTTTCAGACACATTTTAATCAAAGATCAAATGAAGAACAAACAAGGAGCAGATCAAATTAAAAAGTTTATGAAATCCCAGTGGCCGCAGGAAGTGGGGGTGCTGGGGGTGCTGCAGCACCCCCTAGTGGCGAGGGGGAGCTTTTTTTCTTTTCTTTTTTTTTAATTATTAAAAATATTTTTGCACAATTTATAAATTCCATTTTCCCATTCCTTTATGGATGGGGAAAGATTTTGACACGCGTAGGCTATCACATGTATTTCTTTATTATGATGTAATTATTTTTTGGCCGAATCAACACAAGTTCACGGAAGTTACGTTGTCAACGTCAAGCAGGCCATGTTATCAGAGACAGAAACACTGACGTCTCTGTGGCCTCGTCTGAGCGCACTGTCTCAGCCTGACGTCTTTAGAAGACACGCAGCACCATGATGAACCTGAAAAGACTCACAAACCTTTAATTGATGTATGCCAACACAGACATCATGAACTCTCTGGACATCCGTCCCCTCATTAGAGACTTTATCTCCACGTCCTCAGAGCGCACCTGGACATGTGGACACCTGTAAGCAGGACATCCTGTCTGCAGCTCAAAGTAAGATCATGGTGCCGCCGCGCACCTTCATATATGCAGTGTAACGTCACACTATAGTATTTTTACAAGGTGGTGGGGATTCAGAGTGTTACTTTGATCGTGTGTTCTGTGCGTAATGGATTTGGAGATCTGTTTAATAACGTGTAAATGGTTTGGATTGTTTCTTTGTGGCTTGCGTTAAAAAGGTTGGAGATGGAGAAAAAAGTGTGATTTTGTGTGTAATAATGTGCTTAGATTGTCTGAGATGATTTCTTTGCGCTGCGCGTGAAAGGATGTTGAAGCTGATGTCAGCTGATCAAACCTGTTGCATTGCTGTTGTGAAGTTTAAGTAACAGCACATATATTCCTCTGAGAACTGATGGGTGTGTGTGTGTGTGTGTGTGTGTGTGTGTGTGTGTGTGTGTGTGTCTGTGTTCACTGAAGAGTGTCAAACAATGACGTGGTGAATCTTCATCTTTTTAAAACATATTTAAATGTATATATTATAAATATATTCTAAACAGACCTTTTGGCTCAGAGGTTTTTTTTTGTCCAAAAAAGAACAGAATATTTTTTACAGCACCTCCTGTTCAAAATAACTAATAACTAATAATAACTTCCATCGGCCCTGGACGTCTCTGTTCATGAGGTGAGATGGTTCAAATGATCAAACTGAACATGTTTAAAAAAAGAGGCGTGTTCTTAGATTTGAACATAGTAAAGATGACATCATGGTGAAGTTTAATAACGGCAGATGATTGGATCGTCTTCGGTCGAGCTCAGCCTGGTATCGAGTCAGACCTCCACATCTATAAACGTCTGCCTAACAGGAAGTCGATGTCCGCTCCCGCCCTCAGCGCTGGCGTCGCTGTCATGTGCCGGCCGGTTTCACCAGATGTATTATTAGGACCATTATGTCTCCCCAAAAGACAGCGTCTGTCCCCTCTGCATTTTCTGCATGGCGAGCACATGAATACAGCGAATCAATACGGAGAGCAGCAATCACGGGGAGAGCGCTGGTGAAAAGTGCGACACGCCAAGCGACGCAGGCTGCTTAACGGGAGCGCACACGGCCTGCTCAGGCCGCGCTCAATTTATCGACTGCTGCAAGAAATCAACAGTGGCAAGCAGCTTAGCAGCCTCTCCTGCCGTAATAGACTCCATTCATACAGGCTCTTTTATTCTGCGCGGCACGAGGTGACAAATGGACATAATGTCTGCCAGCCTGCCTCTGAATTTATTAGATTTTTCTCTTCCACCCTCCTCCTCCTCCCTTCACTTGTGATCTCGCTGATCTATCTTGACGCTCTGAAGTATCCACAGTAAATTCACTCTGCCTCTATTGCTGTTTGCAACCGTCAGACTGCCGGGAGCGATCTGTGTACGCACGCCACAAACACACGCCGTCATCCTCGGATAACTTGAGAACACGGGCGGCGGCAGGAGAGACTCGAGAGAGTCTGACAAAACAATAAAAAAGACTTTTATGACTAATAATGTCAGCTGAGGAAAGTTGCATGTCATTACCATCGACTCGTCGCCATTACCCACAATCCTTTGGGCCTTTCAGTTTCCTCTACAGTGAAAGGCCGTCGCAGCTGTCTTTAAATATTCCTTCAAAAAGCAGATCTGAGGGAATGTCCTGCTCTGAGCCTTTGGATGGAGATCTGAACGATTTGTGAGGAAGAATCATTAAAGACGTGGACAACATGGAGGTCAGTTTGTAACTGTCACCTGTGTTACAGGTCGCTGTTACTCTCCTTCGTCTCAGAGTTACTGAAGCCATGTGCGACTTCAGCCAGGTCCTTTTGTGACGCAGATGTTGAGACTTTAAATCTATCAGACCCGACGCTCTCTGAGCAGATCAGGGATGTTAAAAATGAACCTTTACACGACTCTCACGGGCTGAGAACCTGAGCAGCCTCGATTGTTGGGAACGAGGAATCCGACCTGAAATCAGCCCGATTATTCAGCAGTCTTTGTCAGGCTTCAAAGATCATTTAGGTAGAAATGATTTAAAATCTGGTTTCTTACGTTTGGAAGATTGACTGGAGTTTATATTTTGATTATTTCAGATATGTTCAGAGAACTTTATTTCCACCAAGCATTCGCCCGTGCCCGCTGTGTTCGAGGTCAAACGCTGAGTTCAGTTCATTGATGCTAACAGCTAACCTTAGAAGTTTTTGTTTTTTTTTACTATTCAATTGAAGTGCAGCCCGTGGTTTCAAGGCTAACACATAAAGCTTGAATACACTGACGAGTCAGGTCAAATGTTTAAACAGCAGATTGAGCTTCTCTGAAGCAGCATGTCTAAAAGTCAAAAAGAAAGTCAAACATTTGGAAAACACAAAAGTTGAACTCGAGCACAGAGCGACACAAAAAAGGCGCAATGCACTCGATAAAATACAGGGGGCGCTGCCCTTTTTCTCCAGACGGTCTCTCCTCGAGACGCCCAGAAAAAGACGCTCGGCCCAAATCGATATCCAATCTGCGTTTTTACAATCAGAGGCCGGACGCTTAAAGAGATTTAGAATTCAGTTTCTAATTATAACGTTAACAGTTATGAAGTCGTTGTTTAAAACTGCAGGTTATTAAAAGTGTCCGTGCGCTGCATCATCATTTCCAGAAGCACAGATGGTGAACTGAAATTAAATTCTCCACATAAATCAGATCCTTATTTGTTCCCAGCTACAGCGGCAAGTGAACGCATCGTCTCAGGCTGACGTGATCTTATTATATCGAAACAAATATGTTTACTGCTTTTCACAAGTTTGCAAAACAGCATCAGTTCTTTTTTACTCATTAAAAAAGAGGGATAAGGTGGAGATGGAGAAGCAGAGCATTAATAATGAGAGTGTTTTAGTACGGGTGTAAATAAATATTTCAGCCTCAGAAGCCTCGTGTCGGTGATCCATCACCTCGCTCCCAAAGATGGGAGGCTCCCCGCGGGAGGATAATTCACCAGTTGTGGATCCCGAGCAGCAGATGATCTATACAGTCCTAGAAAAGGTTATTTATCGCTCTCATAATTAAATTTGGTATCTTGGTGGAGGGGCTGTCACAGCATGATTAATCAAGTCCCAGCGGCGTGGAGCTGCAGAGGGCCGAGCAGCAGGTGTTGCTCACGCCGGCCTGAGGACCTGCAAACATGGGGCTCAGCTTTCTGCAGGCCTGAAGGATGTCAAAACACCACACAGGGGTCAGATACCGACAACTCTGTCACTGTCACAGAAAACAGTGTTTACACAGAGGGATGCACTCTCTGTGGCAGACTCATGAAAGTCTGTGTCATCAATTTTAATCTTAATTTAAGCAGGTAATTAACCCTTTGAGGTTCTCTCTTTCAGGATCTCTTTCACAAGGGCGACCTGGCCAAGAGGGCAGCAGCACCCGCCACAAACCTGATTAAATAAGACAATAAGTTAAGATGCAGACTGGTTTACAGACGTGCAGCGTCGGGGTGACAGATTTGAATTCAGACACACAGGTCGGCCATTTTCCAGTCACTCTGGAGAGAAGCTTACAGTAGAGGGAGCGGCAAAACTGAGCGCCGATTCCCCGAGCTCAGTGCAGACAAACACATGACAGGAACGCAGAGCGGCTCCTGGTTAAAGAGGAAACTGTACCGAAAATATTTCATGTTATTACAGAGTGCAAGAGCTTAACAATACAATACATAAACGTCGGAATGGAAACCTGTGATGGAGCTTCTGTATCTTCGCTTCTGATTGATCATTAATCGGTTAAAGGTGGGGTTGACGTAGCTTGAAACGGACACAGTGGACCGAAGACTTCTCGTAGGAGCGTCGTTGACAATGTGGAGATCCAGGAAGTAGATGGAGTCGTGTGTCAGGTTCACCTGGTGCACACGGCAGGTATTTAATGAAATAAATCATGTAAACAGAATGTGATAAAAAGCTCTGAAACAGAATGAGATCATCTTCGAGGAAGAGTCGACGGCCTCTTGGCTGAAGAAATGACGATTGATTTTTGAAGTTGCACTTGATTGATCACATCCGGATAATAAACCGTTATTATCCCGTGAAGACAAAGAGAGGCCGGCGTGCCCTCCAGGACCCCGACCAGCACGCCACCAGCTCCCGAGACGGATGAGTGTGAGAATAACAGACATTTCCATTTATTGATTAGATGTTGGAGAGTCGACAATACGAGACACAAAGTGAAGGATGATGGCATTCTTGTTGTCATCAAGGACTCTTTTCAGCACAATAATGCTGCTAATGAATATGAATAGGAGCGATTGTTGAGTTCAGTAATTAGACGGCCGTGCTGCCTCGGTGTCCCTGTAAAGCTTCCAGCTCCTCGTGTGAGCGCCGTGCCGAGCCTCGGACAACAGAAAGTCAATATCTGTGCAGAGCTCAAAATGAACATGCTGTTTAATCCTATGTCCACAACAGTTGTCTGCTCCATCACATTGCTTCACCTTCCCCTGCAGCCCGGAGGCGAGCAGTTTTCATTACATCCTACAGGCTTTGTGATCAGGAGCTGTGTGGATTACGCTCTGCTGCAGAAGCCCTTCCTCGACTTGTTTTGAAAGGGCTCAAATTGGCAGGAGAAGTGGAAAATGTGACAGCGCCGGTGATGAGTCGTTTTCCGATGATCGGCGTCTCACTTCCCTGACAAATGCGATTAAAGAGCGGCCCTTATGTAAAGTCTGGATTAGCCAGGTTTTGACAATCTGCAGTGAAAAAAAAAAACAGGACAAATTGAGTCCTTGAGCTGTATCCTGAGTGTTCATGCTAATCGACGGTGGTACAGTGGGAGACCTGAGCTTAGCGGGGTACTTTGAGGTCTTTCAGAGAGCAGCGAGGTTAAAGTGAACACATGACGAGATGTTGACGCTCTGAAGTATCCAGACGAGGAACGATAAGAATTTGTACTCGATTTACATCCTGTCTGCGTCGGAACCAGCTGGACCCGGAGTTTCTGAACAGACACAGTCAAAGCTGGTCGGGTCGGGAGAAGCGATCCTGAACCCACAGGCTAACGGTGCTGGGCCGTTACTCGCCGCCGTGCATCAGTGAAGAGAGGGATTTTTTTATTTTGTCCTCGTGCTTGTCTGCACTCTCTCTCCCCCGCTCGCTCGCTCTCTCTCTCTCCTTGTCACTTTTACACTTTACAGTCTTTTATTCTATATTTATTATTTTGTACATTCAAATAGCTCCTTTTATTTTTTATATATTCTATTTTCACTAAACTGAGTTTTTATTGTTATTATTTTAATTGTATGGCCTGAAGAACATTTCACTGCACGTCTGTATGAGCACGTGACAAATATTAAATCTCAATCTCGCCACTTGGGCGACCCGGGTATCGTCCATGTGTGGGAAACTGGACGCCGCCGCGAGCTCAGAAAGTGTATTATTTGATTTGATATAAAACGTCATGTTTTAGACTCATGTCACAGATTGTGCTGCTGTGGGGGGAAAGACGTTATGTTATAATGTGTTTGCATAGAGAAGAGTTTAATTCAATGAACGTAATAAAGTCGGCCTCAATAACATTTTAAAGATTTAAAGTGCAGACTGTTTCATGATGATCGACTGATTGGTTCATTTTAACGATGGTCGAGTAAGTCATGTGATTAGAATTTGCAGCCCCGCCCACGACTCGGTTTACGGTCGTGAAAAATCCCACTGTCCCTAAATGCAGCGTGTTAATAAATGTGCCCGTGTTGTCTTTATTTACAGCTGCTGCAGCTCCGTTTCCCCACAGGCCTCATTACAGTCACATCCTTATTATGGCGTCCGTTCAGTCCGTCTCTATTCCAGGCTGACGTCCACCGACTGCCTGCTGGCTGTTTGTACAGCAGAGGGCTGCTCTCCTCTCCGTGTCGTCCTGTGGTTTTATCCCTCTCACCTCCTCACCTGGCTGCCGGCCTGTGAGCTGCCAGCCTCAGATGGTTAATTATCTCTTGTCTGAGCCGTGATCGGCTCCCCGGGGGCCCCGCAGCACCACGCTAACCTATCGCAGAGGCCGCCTATTGAACTTCCTCCCAGCCCACCGGGGTGTCCGACCACCTGGCTAATAACGATTCATGCAGCTGCCAATCCGGCAGAGCCGCGCCATCAATATTCCTGCCTGCAGAGTAACTTCAATTAAGAGACAGAAATGTGAAGGTGGAGACGCAGGACACAGAGAAGACAAAGCATTCAGATCTTCGTCTTTTCTTCTCTCTCTCATGCAGCTTCAGTCTCAGATCAGAGTTTATTTGATGGTTCCACAAGCTGCGTTGTTTTTAGCTGGGTGTAAACTAAGACTTCCACTTCAGACACAAAGTATTTAATCTAAACTCTTCTAAAGTATTTCAGTTTTCTCAACTCTCACACAGGGAGAGTGAGACACACACATTTCAGGCAGTTCACACGCCTCCACGCCATACCTCGCGTTTCTCACGCATATTATAACTATTATATATATATATATATATATATATATATATATGTATATAGCTTGGATAAATCCTGACCGTCACCATACAGTTCCTTTTATCTTTCTCTTCAACGAGTCCAATGAGCCACACACCTGTCAATCAAACCACCAGGCGTTCAACCAATCAGAAAGTAGCAAAGCACCATCTGTGTTGGGTGTTTTCACCCTGATATATACAGTCTATGGTTTTCACATCTTACCTTTTTCAACGAGTGACGTCGACATTCAGCGCAAATCAAGACGGCTCGACGTCAACACCCAAAGTCCAGTTATACTTTCATCATAACACTACAGTAGGTTATATTTGAACTAAAATAAATTATACTGAACTAAACTTCTGTTAAAGACCCTTATTATGCTTTAAATTAATAAATAAACTTCTGTTAGTGTTTTCTATTGGCTGATGTCACTCAGGTGTGAGCTCTCAGGTCAAACACTGTTCCCTGAGCTTCTCATTAAAAATCACCCGCGTGCAAACGAAAACAAAAAGAATCACTCATACATGAACGTGAGCACCTGAGCTTTTCCCAATAAAATCACAATTAGAAGAGACAATTTAAATGTCCGTTCAGCAGAGAGCGATTAGTGCAGACAGAGCATCACTTTAATAATAACAGCAGAACGCATCGCAAGAAACAACTTCTGGCTGTCGGCCTACAAATACAAATTTCTCTCATAACCTTTTGCAAGTTTAATGTCTACCTCGGGTTGCGTTTGCATTGCCAACAGCAGTTTTAGTATGCAGGCAGGAGAAAAAGAGCAAACTCTGACTAATTTGTTACTCTGCTCAGATTTACATTCCCCGGCCTCGGGAACAGCCGCTCGCCTGCTCCGGCCCATTTGTTCAGCACTTAATAAATTGCAGCGCGGGTTCACAGAGGTGAGATGATTGATCACTAGATACGCTGCTCCCGAGCAGCAATATTTGTCTACGGACGCAGGGAGAATTAGCAATAACTATGTATTTGTGAATTTGACTTTCACAGATGGCATAACTAGGGCGATGAAGTGCTTTTATTAAATGCAATGAGGCGCTGCGCTGGTGGAGGAAAATAGTTTTAGAAGCACAAGGAGAGCGCGGGGGAATTAATACTTAGTCATCAAATACAGCAAATAAATAACTTGAGTTTTTATGATCTGCTGTCTTTTTACAGATTACATTACCGTGTTCTCCGACCTAGTTTACATGTGATACGAAGGATAAATGAATTTCACCTTACTCATTCAAATGAAGGGCTCAGTAATCAGGCTAATTGCAGATAATAAGCGTCAGGCTTCTCTGTCGGGCCTGGGGTTTTCAGCCTGCACATCCTCTGCTCTCTCTGTGCGGCTGCCATTAACGGAGCGCGGCTCAGAGGCATTCCCCACTGTTAGACATGATTAAGACCGCTCCCGCTCCTCGCAGGCCACCCAGGGAGGCGTGTTGAGAGTCGGAGCCCGTCTGCAGCTTTAACAGCACGAGATCACAAGCTACTCAGCAGTGATAACTTCTCTCTGAGAGAAAAGTAACGACGGATGTAAAAGATATTTGAAAGAGGTGAAATGTTTCATCATGGAGGATTCCCAGAGATGTTAAAACCTCTCGACCCGGTCAGACGAAGGAGCCCCTTATTTTCAAAAGTATTCATTGAAAAATGATGGTTCCTGAAGTTAAACTCTGTCGCCCCCTGGTGGTGGAACAAACTACCAAACTCCATTCGATCTGCACCTTTAAGAAAAAGCTAAAGACGCAGCTCTGTATGAAGACCTTCGACCTTCATGACGTTATTTTATTGATGCTGATGATGGTTTTGTTTGATTTTAGGATGGTTTTGATGCTGATTAGAACTGTAAAAATCAGCCGTCGATTTTGTGCTCTGACTCAGGTCACTTCCTGTCAGCACCTCTGGTCACTTCCTGTCAGCACCTCTGGTCACTTCCTGTCAGCAAAGGAACGGTTGGGCGTTGATACCAAATAATCAGAGGAAGGAAAAGTGAAGATTTTTTCGTCTTCTCTTCGTTTCCTTTCAGGTTTATTTTTGACTTTTTATGACTTTATTTTTCAGAGGCAGCAGAGAGAGCGAGAGAGAGAGAAACGTCATGTAGGAAAGGAGCCACAGGTCGGATTCAAACCCGGGCCGCCCGCTTGGCTTTACTTAATATGCATCTGCTTTCCTTATAAAGATGTCTTCACACATTGAAATGAAGTAAAAGGTGAAAGTTTTTATTTCTGACCCAAATATTCTTTATTTCACCAATCTGAGTTCAAACAAACAATAAGAGTCTGCTTCATCAATCTGGACACATTACACTTAATAAAACCATGATGTTATTATTTTCTTGGACTCCAGTTCGACACGTGATGCAGGAAGAAGACAGACATGTAAATCGTGTTGCAAACTGAAAACGCAGGCAGCTCATCAGTATTTTTTTTCTTTTACTCCCAGTTCTGGTCATGGACAGAAACGGCATCACAAGTCTCTTTCAACATGAATAGCAGTCTCATGGCGATGCTCCGACCGGGTCGTGAACCTCCCGGTATCTTTGGCAAACAGACGTCTCCTGAAAATGACAAAATGTTTGAAATCCCTCCGCTCGCTTCCTTCTGTGCCATATGAGAAGAGCAGATTCTTCTCTTCTTCTCCCCTCAGCGTTAACACCCCCCAAACCTCACCTTTCATCCACTCACTTAAAATTCATAAAATGTGACTGGATGATTACTTTTACAAATGCTGCCTTTGACCTCCTGTCGCTTAATTATCATAAAGCAGCGCAGAGGAGAAGGAGCCTTCGCCTCCATCTTTGTGCCGCTGTAATTGCATTCTTAATTTTGGGAGGTGAGGAGCACTGATACGGCAGCTCAGACCGGATATCACCGGAGTTACATTGTTGTGATTGGAGGAGGGCGGGGCTGTACGGGGACACAATGCAGCGTTAAACTGCTCTATGTAAGAACATTAAACTCAAACTGTCTGAAAAGAGACAAATGACTGAATACTCACACAGCCGAATATCCAGCAAATTTATTTAAGCATGTACTAAACAACAAAAGTCAAAGAACTGAACCAACTGCAGGAAGTCACCGGTCCATGTCGTCGTCTGTCCATTTTTAGAAAATGTGAAATGTCTTTGGAGCAGCCTCAGCCAATCAGGAGTCGACTCGACTTTGTTTACTTCAGAGGTTTTTCATCATACATTTTGGTCCATGAGTGAACACAATGATTCAGACCAGAGCAAACGATCTATGAGTGCAAAGACGTCCTTCGACTTGTTTGCTCAATGCCAGCACTCAAGGAATAAAGTTAAATTGAATTTAAAGTCTCTTTAAACAGGAAAGTAAAGATGGACGCCATTAGGTTCAAATTGTTACTCTAATAAATAAAACATGAAATAAAAATATGTTTTATATTTTAGCTGATAACTAACATTACCTCAAATATTTCCAGCAGCCAGAGATTTTCTTCATTTTAGAGTCGCAGCGGCCGACACGCCAAGCACGACTTGTTATCGTTACCTTGGAAACGCGTTAAGTCAAAAACAGCTAAAACACAACACTGACAACACTCGAGCGTTTCATACGTGATGATGGCTCGCTCGCTGTCCGCACTGCGTCCTTGAAATGTTTAGTTCTCAGTTTTCTTTCAGATTCAAACTGTACGACATCCAGTGCTTCTGTTTGGACAAACTGAGGCTACGCGGTTATCTGCGTTTAGCACAACAAGCTAACATGCTGTTTGGAGGGAGACATGTGAGTGTCAGGGCCGTGTAGAGACGCCTCCTATAGACAGAGAGAGAAAATAGAAATGGGGCGTCAGGTTGAAGAGAGCCCCCTGCTGGTGGACCTCACATCCTGTGTATTTCAGGTGTTCTCTCAGACTGAATACATACACGTCATTCAAACTGAGGAACAAGCAATGAAGCGATCATGTGACATGAAGTCGTGGCTCCGGTGGCCTCGGGTGGTAGTTTGTGTCCCCCACGTACAGCCGCCATTGAACCTGAAGTGGGCGACCCAGGTTTAAGTCAGACATGTGACTTGTTCCCTCTCTCTGTCTCTGGTTTACTGTTTCACTTATTTTACACTTTTCTTCTGTTCAGGAGGGTTTTTTTTCATCCTCTTTTAAAAGTTTCCCACGAATGTTTGTGATGAACACAAATCCAAAAACACTCGACGCCTCGTGTAAAATTTTCTTCCAGTTTCTCCTCAGATTTCCCAGCATCCCTCTTTGATAACAAACTGGTGCACTGAGCTAGCAGCGACCACGACTAAATCCCATATAACCTTGTCAAGGTCGCGCTTTAGAAGATAACAAGATTCAGTCGCGATAGTAACGACGTAGATAAGAAATATACATTTTATAATCAAATATTGATTTTTTTTTCTATCTTGTTTTGGAGTGTGGCATCAGATCGACTTTGCAGGACAGAGTCATATTTCTCTGAGCTGGTGACAGTTAGAGAGTCGGGTGAGAAACTCTTGAATAAATAAACATATTTGATTTGTCATAATGAATGCAAATCATTTCTACTCATCATATTTGAACTTTGCCACTCAGCAGGGGGAGTTGTGTTTTGTTTCCTCATTGAATCAATGTGCTGGGAATGCATATTGATCACCACAACGTTAGCTTAATGTCATGGAAGATTTTAACTAAAATATATGAGTTATCAACGTTGATCGATCTCATGTGATAATCAATATTTCACAATGAATGAATGTCCCGTCTAACGGCTTCTTTTTTAAATTGTGGAAATGGACAGTTTTGGTATTTTGGATTTAGAAATGTCCTTGACTGTTGGATCAATGAAATCCTACATAGATTGTTTAATTCACTCTTCACTCAGCCCGACCAACGAACAATGACCCCCTTCAACTCTGCCTGCAACCAGCCGTCCTTTCCTCAGCTTTAAACCAAAGGATTTTCTTGCGGTCTCATTCCTCAAAGATAATGACACTCATCATGATTTGAGCGTTTGAAGATTTTTTTGATCCAGTAGGTGTCGCCCTTGAGCAGCAGCATGAAACCAAAACATCCTCAAGCCTTCATCCAAATAATCAGTGAGTATGGTCCTTAGCTAAAGCTGCAGTTACCTGTGTGCTGCATTGTTGTGTTAGCATGCTAATGTTAGCGCTCTTTAGCTAGCTGCTAGCTTCAATCACCCATCCTGTATTGTTGTGTTAGCATGCTAATGTTAGTGCTCTGTTGTTAGCTGCTAGCTTCAATCACCCATCCTGTATTGTTGTGTTAGCATGCTAATGTTAGTGCTCTGTTGTTAGCTGGTAGCTTCATGTAAACTGACACAGAATGATCTAAAAACTCTTCATCCAAATAATCAGTGAGTATGTTTTTCTTCTTGACTCAAACAGCTTTTATACACAAGGGAGGAGCCATGTAAACACAGCTCTGACAACAACACAGCCAGCAGGACTCCAGCTTCTCCCTCACTGTACACAGTCAGGACTCACACACACATTCACACAGGAGAGTCAGGATTTCTTTGGTCCAAATATAACATGAATCAAGCAGCAGAGGAGGTTTGTGACCCTGCAGAAACCAGCTCTCTCAGAACGCTACGTTTTGATGTGTGTGTCTCTTTAAATGCGATGCTGAACTCTCTGTAATATAGTTTTGCTTAAACTGATTCAGTGTGAACAAAAAAAAGTGATTGGAGGGAGATTTACTTTCAGTTTAATCAACTTCACACAGTTTATGAGTGACAAGTAAATGGGGGATATTTATGGTGGACAATAATTTACACTGAGCGACTGAGTGTGCTCTTAAACACATACAGACCGTTTTCTGCAGTCCGATTTGATCAGCTCCGAGTGCAATCAGATAATAATACTGTGTATAAATAAGTGACCAGTTTGAACATGTCGTATTGTAGCTGTCAGAGGAGTAAATGGAGGGTAAATAATGACGCTCCGAGCGCTGCTTAAAGATAACCAGGCAGCCCGGGGTCGAGGTCATGCAGACGTGATGTATGTAGAAACAAGTCTGTAATCAACACCAGGACAGGGTCTAATTACTCATCTCCCCCCACCCGTCTCTCACAGATCACATCACTGCTCCACAATTACAGGCTTCATGGTGACCCGTCACTGTAAGGGGCAATGCTCACTCTGACGGCACCTGGGCTGCACACACACACACACACACACTCGGCATACAATTACACACTTGAGTCGTATGTAGGGTATGTGCAGAAATGGAGCAGAACAACTGCAGGCTGCACAGCTTGATGCTCAGCGAGGATAAATCTGCAACCAGCTCAGTGTCCTCCTCGCTGCTTTTCTTTGAATTTAAGGTCACATGTACTTTTTATTCTTGGGTTTGTCTGACACTTATATGAGTCCCTAACCTACTAATGAAGAGAAAAGTCCATCCTCTCTGTCTTCTGCCTGCTCCACTGTTCAGAAAATATGTGCTCAAACAGGCCGTTTGGAGATTTTCCCTTCATGACATCACAAAGGGCAGTAGCCCCTCCCCCAGGTGGGTGACACTCCCACAGCTAGGTGTTTGTTCTGCCCTCTGAGTCTGCCTTCTCACCGTAAACAATAGGACATGGAGCCAGAAAGCAGCGAGTACACCCGAGCCCTTCCAGAGAGGGGGCGTGGTCAGACACAGCTCATTTACATATTTAAAGCTACAGACACAGAAACAGCCTGTTCTGAGCAGGGCTGAAATAGAGGGGTTTATAGACATGATCAAATACAGGATCAGAGTGGATTTACAACAACACACTTCACACACATGATGAAGAGGAGCGAGGACACTGATTTCACCTGAAGAGGAGGAGATCATGTGACCTTTAAGTTTAACGAACTGTCACGTTTGTCGGTCTGTATCTTTGCAGAGAGCATTTTAAACAAGTAAATAACACCTTTTAGCTGGCTAGCTCAAGAGATCCGAGTCTGAAGGAACATTTTCATTGAATCTTCAATAGTTTATATAATGTACAGTCAATCAGAGTGTTTAGTATCTGCACACATCTTATCACATGTAAACGTTGGTGCAGCCGTGTGTTGCTGCCTTCGCTGACAGCTGTTAAAATAAATAAACACACACAGTCAGCCCCCCCGTCCTCCTCCCCGGCTGAGAGTGATTTACCTTTGTGTCCCAGGCCTGTCGTTATCACGGGCCTCTCAGACAGGCCGGCTATGATAGCTCAGGGAAAGTGGGACGAGGTGGCAGCGGGCGCATGATGGAGAAGAGCTGCTTATCACCAATGGAGAGATCAATCATTCTTACAGTGGGAGACGGAGAGGGAGAGAGCGGCTGCTGTTTCTGTAGCAGGTAAACAGTCCTACCCGCTGTAACACACTTTTATACCGTCATGTGTTTTAGCTTCACCGACTCAGGACTTTAAGTCTGTTGATGTACTCTTTAACAGCAAGGCCCATTTGTCCTTTACAGGAAATATCTTGTTTATGCCATGTAGAGCTTAATACAGGAAGTAACACAAGAAGAAGACACGTGAAGAAACGCATGATTTCATTCTGAGAAAGACGAATCAGAAACGACTCCAGAGGCCGGTTGATCCCATGACTAGAAACAAAATGGAAAGAGTCCGGTCTGAAATGATGACATGCAGTACGGTTCACTGTTGACACTGTTGAAAGTAGGTTTTTGTTCAGAGGCTCGTTAACCTTTTTCATCGACAAAAGTTTCGTATTTCTGTTTCCTCTTCAGCTTCGTCTCAGGGCTCGCGGCGCTCTGCAGCAGAGACACCGGGGCTTCGATTTTTGTCGCATGACGATGCATCAATTTAGCACCAAAAAAAAATCAAGCTGGACGGGAAGTCAGACACTGAAATATAAAAACATCCTGTTTATTTTCAGAATAAAACGCTACATTTTGACGGTTCAGAAAAATTATTATTTTTGTTTTCTCCCACATAGATCCTAATTTCTCATGCTGCCGCGACCTCATCTCGTGACGGCGTGTCTGAACATCTGAACATGATCAAACAGCACTCTAACATCTCGCAGCATGTGGTTCTCTCAGCCTGCAGAAACATCTGTCAGACAGTTGTGTGTTAAAGAGCCGGTCATTATATCAGCACACCATCTTCTGCAGGAAATAACTGTGATCAGCTGAAGTGTCCTCGTTCAGCATGACGAGGGTTCAATCTATATCAACCCAAAGCGTGTTCTGAAGTCTTATTGATCCTGGCCTTTCTGGACATTTGATGCAGCGGAGGGATCTTTAGTCGACTGTTATTATATCTTTGGATAGCAGGCAGGATACAAGAGGTCATTGATTTTAATATTTCCACTGAATGTCGGCGATTTTTAGTAACGCTCAGAGTTTTAACGATTGTTTGTCAGTGGCTCTAAAATGTAAAAATGATGCATTTCTCTTCAAATGTTAAATGTCCTCAGAATCCTTTGTTATCATTTCAAACACTCTTTTGTGAGTTTGCTGCAGTTGACTCACTTCCTCCTACCTAACGCTGGAGAAACTGTGAAAGCCCACTAGTGACACATTTGAATGTTCAGAAGGAAGAGGCAGATGGCCTCTGCTGACGGCCGAGATGTTTGCGTGATCGCTCATCATCAGCAGAAACTGTTGGAGACGTCGTCGAGGAGTTTCCCCAACAACTTCAAAACAACCTTCAGACTTGGTCGAGGTCGTGAGCCGTCTCGTTCTGACACCAGTCCAGACTCTGAGGATACATTAGTTACCCCTAACGTCCTCGTACTCAGTAGTTGTCTTTCCACACCTGTCACACATCTGAACATGAAGCTGCTTCACAATCCGAACAACCGAACAACAAGTGGCGAGGTGGACGAAAGCTTGAACAAGCTGAATATTTAGATTCTTTCACTTACATCCTGTCATTTAAATAAATGTTTCGACTCCTGATAAAATCACGTCAGGATGTTTAGTTGCTCCCAGATCTCAGCAAAAATAAAACGTTGGCACAAACAACAAAAACAGGAAAAAGTCAAATCAAAATGTAAGAAACTCCCACCAAAGAAGGCGTTGTTTAGTTTCCTCTTCACACTTTCCTGCACATGAAAAGGACCGGCGTACTGTCTGAAACAGTTTCTCACTTTCGATGCCGCCCAGCTGTTTATGCAGTCTACAAACATTACTGCCCTCTGAGAGTTGGAGCCAAATGTAGACGGACACGACGCCCACGGCTGATTTGTTTAACTTTGGAAGGTTCTTTGGTTTGTGTTAGACTCGCTGGCAGCTACGCAGCAGCGGATCATCTCGCTCGTTCTCCCAAGCGGGAAGCAGCCGACATAGTCTGAGCGCTACGCGTGGGTAGAGAGGGAACAGATAACCCCACCAGGGACCAAACGACAGTCCTCATTTAGACCAGCCATTTAACAGCACAGGAACAAGAACCCGCAGTAGATCATCTCCCTCTCTCCTGGACTCTCACGGGAGTGTAATGTTGTTCTCTAACCAGCTGAGAATGAGTTAGATGTATCTCATGAATCATATTATGGCGCCTTTAATCCTCCAAAGTGAGGCTCTCTGGAGGGTGAGGCTGCAGATGAGGAGGAACAAACTGAAGTCGGGGACGACGGAGGACACGGGAGCTGCACACAAGCAGGTAGAAGACGAGATAAGTGTGCGACGCCGGGGTGCTGTCCCTCCAGCTGTCACTTTGCACAGCTGGATGTTGCCTCTTCCACACGGGGTTATGGGTAAAAAGAGCGTCGATAGCGCTGCTACCTTCCTTTCCTCATCCATCCCTCCTAATCCAGCCTAAGCACTTAACCAAAGAGGTGCGGTGCGGATCACCTGGGCCTGCGGGGGATCAAAGCCGCTTCAGCAGAAATAAGAGAAGTCGTGACGAGGGAAAAGCTGATGTAACAAGAAGAGGTAGATTAGCATTAAAGACTTGACAGATGTAAAGAAAGAAAGTTTCCCCGGGCTTGGCGGTAATCTTTGCCGTGAATCACAGCACTCGTGGATTGCCGTTGATGTCAGGTATTCCGACATAAGTACCCATCAGAAAACACGTCGCTCCACCTAAATGAAAGGAGCGGTTATTGCAGTAACCTCTGTGAAAAGGAAGCTGGGATTCATGTGAAAGGATTCAGAGTCAAATTAAAAGAAAAGATGGCAGATGTAGTGTTTCCAGTGTGTCTCTTTAAAATGGAGCCTCCTATCTTTAATCTGTTCTCTGCTCGCTCCGAGCCACATTTCAAAGCACACGCGCTGATGTATTTTGGCAAGTAAATTGCGTGCCTCTTTGCTGATAGCCTCTTACTTCAATAATGAATTTTCAGTAATAACTGCAGAAATGATGCGTATGCTACGACTTACTGCTGGGAGAGGAAACACATAAGGATCCTTCCTGAAACAGATGAATCCCCATAGTTCAACAGATGACCAGGCTGAAAGCTTCAAGGCTCCACGCGGGGGGGGGGAAAAGTCTGTTTTGACTTTTTATTGTTGTTCTGGATGAAAGGTGAGAGCATGTCAGGACAATGTATGCTAACGTTTTAAGTTGTTCAGGATGTCAAACTCGAAAAGAGAAGAGTTCAAGCTAGCAGGAGGAGCTCTGTGTGTGTGTGTGAACGCACACACACCTCCTGCAGCCTCCTCGTTTTCACTCTGCAGAAAGTCCGAGACATAATCCAGAATTTATACAGAAAGAAAGATGCGTTAGCTGTTATTAGAAAAGTGAGGAACATCTGGAGAAGTTGTGAAGAAAGGAAAAGACGAGGTGAGGAGGGTTCATCATCCGGGGTCTCTGTGACTGAAAGACATTTCACCAGTATGAAACGGATTTAGAGATTTTGATGGTGTTGACTGAGGTTCAGAGTGTGCGGGGTTCATCCTCGACGGGCTGAGGTGTTTCACCCTGGATTCAATGTAATAATACATCCAACAGAATGACCTTTAAAACACGCCGTTAGCATGTGATAGATATTTGTCTTCAGGGTCGTTTAAAGGCTAATTGTTGGAGCGTCCGTCTAATTAAACGTGCACAATAAAAACATTTAAAGTCAAGGACATTTATTCACAAGGTTGTTTGTCTCCCATCGAGCTGTCGAGCCGAGCGGCGTCTGACTGGACGGCCCGAGGTGAGGGGAGCTCTGATAGCGAAGGGCGCGCTGATAAAGCAGCTGATTGGAGCGTGATCGTTATCTGCAGTATGGCTTATGATGCTCCAAATCAATGGCCGGGCAGAGAAGAGCAAACCGCTGTGAAAACGATTAAACATCTCACACCTGAGACGCCTTCCATGCAGCTGATAAAAGATCCCGCCTCGGATCAGCGCGCTCCTCCATCACGTCCTCGCCGCGTCGCCGTCCTCGCTGATGCAGCCAATTTTGGCGTCTTGGTCTTTGAACACTTTGATGCGGTGTCAGAAGTCGCCCCTCTTCAAAGACTCCTCGGGAGAAGAGCGTGGTGGCAGATTGCAGCACATTAGCCGACATAAAACAAAAGGGCCGATCCTGCAGCGCATTACCTGGATGATGAGGCTGTTTTGTTGCAACTCCAAACTCAACGAAGAGTCGGCCCAAACTGGAGGATGCACTCGAGACATTTTCGGATTCTTTGATCTCCTTTTTGCAGAGTAACAGAGAGCGCAACCCGAGCTTTTACTGTAATGTGACTCTGAAAGGCTTCTACCTCTTCAAGCCTCTGTATGTCGACGAAATGTATCTGAAGTGTGCGTGCTCAGAGTTTAGGTCACTGAGTCATCCATTCAGGACCGACATTTGCATTATTTAAGTCTAGTTGAATAAAATTAAAGTAAAGAGTCTTAACGGATGAAAACTTTACTGCTCGTCTTCGTTTTAAGAGCAGAAAACATCCGATCAGCTGAGTTTCTTTTTTGTCGTAACGAATCAAAAGTTAAAGAGTCCAGTGAAGGGCGGCGGCTGTGGCTCAGTGGTAGAGTTGGTCGCCTTTCTCAACATGAAGGTCGGGGGTTCGATCCCCAGCTCGTGCAGCCACATGTCCGATGTGTCCTCGGGCAAGACACTTTACCCCAAGTTGGTCCCGGTGCTTCGTCAGCGGGGTGAACGTGCTACTTTGAAGCGTTTTGCGCGGTGTCAGATGTCCCAGCGGTTATGTCCCAGGCCCGATGTACAGAGGCTCCAGTCCTCATCACAGAAGCTGCAGGTTCAAATCCGACCTCGTCCAGTTACCCCACGTCATACCCCGCTCTCTCCTCCGAACACTTCCTGTCTCTCTCAGAGTCGATACTTTCATTTAAGTATTTACTTGTCTTGTGGAGGATTTTCTGATCCGTGTTTCACGTTGACCGTCGGACTCGGAGTCTCAGGGTCACGACGCGACGCCATGATGAGATATTACGTCACTGCGAGACAGAGAATCAGAACAGGGAAGTGAAATCAAAATAAAATAACAGGAGGTATACACAGCAGAATATAAATAATGATAGTTAAGAAATGATGTGCAGTGATTGGCAGGTTAAAGTGACCTTATGTTATTATTACAATAAAGTGCTGTAGCCATCATTTAATTACTGCCAGAAAAAATCTATAATCAACCATTGGTGCAATGCATCAAATGGTTCCATTTATGTTTTTTATTGCACACTGTCTCTCACAAATAATGAAATGAAATAATGATACATCACAATATATGTTAACTAAAGAATATATAAAAGGCCTCAAAGGGCAGCTTTAATGCACAGCGGGTCGTGTGTCAGTGGCGTGCTGATTGACAGATTCAGGGTCAGCTGATTACAGGAAGAAGAAAAAAACACCAGAAGAAGAGTCGAGAGTGGCGGAGAGGACGGAAACAGACGGGAGAGAAGTTCAGTCGCAGCACGCCGTCTGCTCTGCTCAGAATGACCACGTGTGCAGACACGTACGTTGAGTTCAGAGACGTTCACAAAGCTTCCTGCAGGACGGACGCTTCCCTCCAATGTTCTCCCACCATGAAACATCCTCTCTGTAGACCTGCAGCAGTCATGACTCACAGCGGCTGATTGGATCACATATTAACTCCTCTAACTTTAGTCAGCGCTCAGCAGACGCCTCTTTGCATCCACTCACACGATGTTGAGCAGAAACATCTCGGAGAGGAAGGTCACACGAGCTTAAGGCTCTGCAGTGTTTAATGTGGTCCGCTGGCACAGTGTGTCACTCCTTCCATTTCCCTGTGTAAGCGTTACAGAAGAGGCTAAAGGCTCGCAGATCTGGAGCCTGCTGACTCCAGATATTCTGTCACTAAGATTCTTAGTGGGAGGAAAGCAGGGCACGCTCAGTCGGGGGAACTTTCATCTGTTTCTTTTCTTTTTTCTTTCTTTTATTATTGAAGACAAACTGGTAGGAGTTGTTGAGCATCACGTTCAGTAAAGGAGGAAAAATAAAACGCTGAAGGAGCTTTCTGAGGTCAAGTTAAAGGATGTAGTTTAAGTTTAAGCGCTTCAGTTGAACTCTTAGGCCGTTCGATTACTCGATGCACAAATCTGCCAAAAAAATGGAAGAAGAAGAAGCAAACCACGGCGACCGCTCCATCCTGAGACGACAGCGACGACCCTTTGATCCAGACCAGAGTCCCTGATGTGAAACCACCCTGAGTCCGGTCCCGTCTCAGCGCTGTGTCTCTGCAGCCGTCAGGATTGAAAGGCGTCTCGGGTTCTCGCTGTTTGTAGACTTTCAGGAGCACTCAGGTCTGGAGGGAGGAAGGTGTAGTACTGCTCCTCTTCCTCCCGGCAGGATGGACTCCAGTCTTCATCCCTGAGGACGGGGTTCAGCTGGAGCTTCCTGTTTTTGGTGGGAACGGAGAGGAGACTCATTAGAGGGATCCTTGTGTCCCGAGCAGCCTGATCACTCTCAGCCGTCTCATCCACAGGAGCTCGTTTGAAGACGGCACTCTGATCTCAGGTCTGTAGCTCCGTCGTGGTCATCCTGGGTCAGCTGCTAATGAGCCGGAGGACTGGGAGACTTTCTCCCCGCTGAGGTCAGGAAGAGAAGAGAACGGAGGCGGAGTAAAGCTTCCTGCTCTCCGGTGAAGTTAAGGAGCCTGGGAGAGGAAGGTGAAGTTAAGGAACGACTTTGAAATGAAGCCTCGGACATCCTCGACTTATTTCTGAGACTGTGGCTCTGAAAAGACAAAAATCCTTCATTCATTTAGTCTCTAACACGGTCTGGAGGAATTCTTGATTCTGATTGGCTGAAGGGTTCCATGTGGGTGTCATCGAATCCAATATTTTTTGTAACCATAATAAATGTTATTGTTGGTTTTATGCTGCACATTACACAACCCGGCTTTTAACTTTTTATTGAGAGAGGAAAAATAAAACAATAATTATAAAAGACATTAAAATAATATGTGTGTGAACTTTGTGCTGCTCAAAATACAAACAGGAAGAAAGTGGTTTTTAAATTATACGTTTGAAACAGACGCGTCAGAATTTGATGTTTGCTCACTCGGACGGGAAACAGTGGGAGGACCGGGGTCGGATTCGAACCCACGCATCAAACCCGGGGCCAGCCGGCGCCCGACCTTGTTCCTTTTGTTTGGAGGAAGAGAAGAAGAGAAGAGACGGTGATCTTTGGTCAGATGTTCGTAAACGTCTCGGAGCCACACGTCCTGATTCTCCAGCTGTCTGAATGTCTCACAGAAGCATCAATG
Organism: Symphodus melops; assembly: GCF_947650265.1. NCBI lineage: Eukaryota > Metazoa > Chordata > Actinopteri > Labriformes > Labridae > Symphodus > Symphodus melops. The sequence goes on along the minus strand of NC_136704.1, from coordinate 2,374,463 downwards.
CTGCTTGTTGAACGTCAGGAAAAAACCCAAGACAAACACTCACATCCTAATTGACAATATCCGTGGTACAGATTGAAATAGAAACTAATCCAAAGTGATTTGTAGTGAAGTCTTTCCGTCCTCGTTAACGCTCACGTCAGATCTCAGGAGTGTTTCTCCTGCAGCTGCTGCCTCCGCTCATCATGTCACACAATAATCCATATTTACCTCCTTCTCTGTCGCAACAGGCACCTGTGAGACACCTTCTGGGCTTCTCTTTGTCTCTCTGCACTCCCTGAAGAACACACACACACACACACACACACACACACACACACACACACACACACACACACACATACACTCACACTGTGCCCTCACTGTTACCTGAGCTGTGTGTATCCCTGGAGGGAAAAGAGGGGAAACCAGAGAGGAGGGGATTAAAGCAGGGTGTGATGATGTGGGGGTGAGGAGTCTGATACGAAGAGAACACACACACACACACACACACACACACACACACACACACACACACATAGAAGAGAAAGATGCATAAATACACGAGGTTCATGGTTTCAGAGAGCACAATCCTTTTTTTCTATTTGCAGATCACACACACACACACACACACACACACAGCGCTTCAGGAGAACAAGGCGACGACGTCAAAAACACTTTAAAACAACCACCGGCAATCCACGCAAAACATGCAGGCAGAGATGATCAGATGTGAGTGTTCCTGCCTCCATTTAAATCCCAAACATTCACGTAGGAAGGAAGCAAACAGAGAGAGAGAGAAGTTGGAGCTGAGGGAGGTGTTTCCATCACTAAAGCCAAAGCATGGAAGTAATTACTCACCGGTCTGATTCAACTCAACTCCTGCGTCTGTTAAATGTCTAACAGGGACAGCGGCAGCAGCCTGCACAGCTTTGCACTTTGATTAAAGCTAAGTGAGCGCTCGCTGTAATCCCTGAATCCTTTTTAGTCTCGCTGGGATTTAGGTGAGAATGATTTCCTCTCAGCGCTCTGATTTGTGGCTTGCCGGCTCTTTGTTTGGGGTTGACGTCTCGCCGTGTATTCAATCATTCTTCCCGTGCTCCGCAGCTGGCGTTTCAGGGGCATATCAAAGTGCCAGAAAAAATCTGCCCAATCACCTGGAGTTAAATACCGAGCTAACACCCGTGTGGAGATCCGACGCGACGTGATACAGTCGACACATGTTGAGCATTCGGAAAGCTGCGGCTTGTTGTTTAAACCCGTGTTGGTTCGCCGTGCATACGCTCGTATCTGAAGTGTAGAGACGCTTTCTTTTCTGCAGGAACATCTTGTTGATTACTCTGCAGCGCTAACATGACAGGAAGGCTAACGGCGTCCGTGGGAGGTTCAGAGGTGACCGAGGAGACGCTTGTTTACGGGGCCTCGTTGGGAGGACTAAATCCAGGGTGTCCAAACTGAGGCCCGGGGGTTTCTTTGTGAACCTTTTGAGTTTATTGTTTTTAAAAAAAAAACTAAGACACAATAGTTTCTCTCTGCAGTTATTTATTGTTTATTTACTTTATTTTTTAAGAGGTCAAAATAGAAAAAGTTCAAATGTATTTAAAAAAAAAAAAAAAAAGTTTGGACACCACCGGATCATCCGTGTGTGTGTGTGTGTGTGTGTGTGTGTGTGTGTCCTCTTGGGTGAAGTCTTTAAACGTTTGTCGTGAATATTAAAGCTTGACTCTTTTTCGACTCTAAACTGCGAGCGTTCAGCCGTGCACACGGAGGGTCCTGATTAATTGGAATAAGAGCAGCGAACAAACAAGGGCTTCTTCTCCCAGATGATTGGAGGTCATGACGGGGTCCATGGATCTGTCACGTCTGATCCCTGCAGGGTCTCCCCGAGTCTCCTCAGAGGACCAGCCCAGCGAGGAAACTATCGCTCCACAGGAAACGTTAAGTTGAAAACCCCTCGAGGGATTCTTGGTTAAAAAACAAAACAAGAGACTAAATAAAATAATAATCATGACATCTTCCCTTTAGGTTGGTATAACGGCTTTTGAAGAGGAAGAAGTGGAACCAGCAGGTGAAGTTAGGAAATGCAGATGTCTCGATCCTGCATCCAGAAGGGGGCGACACCACAAGAAGTTTAATGAGAAAATGATAAAAGACACAGGAGCCCCCTCCTCTCTAGAGTGGACGCTCACACAGGTCAGCATGTGGTGGACACTGTAGCTTCAGTGTTTAGCCAGCTCTGCATGTGGTGGACACTGTAGCTTCAGTGTTTAGCCAGCTCTGCATGTGGTGGACACTGTAGCTTCAGTGTTTAGCCAGCTCTGCATGTAGAGACACTGTAGCTTCAGTGTTTAGCCAGCTCTGCATGTGGTGGACTCTGTAGCTTCAGTGTTTAGCCAGCTCTGCATGGGTCTGTAAAGCTTTCTGCGTTCTAACCTCTCTCCATGTTTCATCTCCAACATTGATCCTAGTTTGAGCAGCTTTCTGCTGCTGGAGCTTATTAGAAACATGCAGAGGCTTTTTAGCTCGGGTACAATCACTTCTATCTGAAGCAGTTCCACTGCCCGCTTCCATCGCTGCAACACCTGTTCACCTGATAACTGCTCTCATATCTGACAAACCCAGGGGCGTCCAAAACGGCCTCCAAAGCCCCGCCTACCTTCTCTGGTCCAATCAGATCCAGAGCATTTAGGAGCAGAATTGCTCTAAAGAAGGCGAGCACGTGGACCTCTGGCTGTCACAGGAGTTTATTTTTCTCTACCAAAATTTGAAATCACGTTGAGTTGAGGACGGCGTCTTGAAGATTGGATAAGGGATGAATAATTTAAGGTCTGATGATGAATCCTGCGGCTGAAATACGACGTCTCTGAAGGTAATATTCAAGTGGAGGATTGTCAGTTCTCCAAAAGAAAATCCATCTCAGGCTCGTCATGAATCTTCCTGTCGGGAGGAGAGTAGAACAAGTTCTTCCTGCGTACGTGTATATCTCACATGATTATAGCTGAGTCGTGCGTGCTCTCAGGAAGCAACATGTAAACGGAGTGCAAATCAGTTGGAGAAGTTGGGATTGGTCTGATGTTTAATCCTGTTGTTGATGCAGACTTTGAAGCTCCTCTGAGGATGAGCTTACAGGGTTTGCTGTGAGTTAAAGACTCTCGTGCTGTCACTTAAACGTTTAGCTTACTCAGAAACTTCCCAAACATTTCCAACAGTTGTGGGATTAGAGCATTAAACGCTCTGAACTGTCGCAGGAATTAGAAAAAGAGCGAGACGGGTGGAGAGTGCGAGCTGCTTTCCTCTCTCTGATAAATATAGACAGAAGCGAGGGCGACACTTTATTGCTCCACACGGAGAAAAACACAACCTGAATCAATTTCACAATTAGCCAACTTCAGTGTTTTAATTAAAAAACAACAGTCTCGCCTTTGAAGAAATCAATTCCAACTAAAGAGGCGATGAGAGAATTCCCCCGACGCTCCAGCATCCCTCAGCTCCGTCGATTCAAAGACGTGAGGAGATGCTTTCAGGCCTTTTCTTTGACAGTGGAACTTTAAACACAAACTGTCCTGTGAAAAGGAACGCTTCTCTTCATCTTCATTGGATCCACTCAGAAAAACATTTTACACCGGGACTATTCTGATCTCTCATGAGGGTTCAAAGGAGGGCCCAGCGTTGACTTTTACGATTATAAAGCCTGATGGTGCCGGACACATGATGAGAAAAGTCCGTCCTCTCCGTCTTCTGCCTGCTCCACTTTACAGAACATGTGTGCCGTTTGGAGATGTTCCCTTCATGACATCACAAAGGGCAGTAGCCCCTCCCCCAGGTGGGTGACACTCCCACAGCTAGGTGTTTGTTCTGCCCTCTGAGTCTGCCGTCTCACCGCCTAAGTTACGTCAGTCATTTGTCCCTGCAGGGGGCGCTGGAGTCCTCCGTGTGTTCCTGCAGGGGGCGCTGGAGTCTCAGCAGCAGCAGCCGCCATGTTGGAAATGCTGTCTCAGGCTAACTTTGAGTCAAGCTAACGACAGGCTGAGAGTTGGAGCTCAGGCGGGTTTTAAACCTCCTGATGAACCGTTACACGGCGCCCACCTGTCAATCAGCTCAGCTACACGCCTTATTGTGAATAACTCTGATCCTTCATCCAATCAAAACTGCTGAGTCATGAAAACATTCCCCCCCGTACAGTGTGTGTGGATGGAGACATGAGCTAATCACACCTATTTGGTTTTTTGAAGCAGGCTGTAAACATGTTCATGTCTGCTGTAAAAACAGGCTGTTTGAATGGGTGTGTATGTGACTTCCTGTGCTGCTGCAGCCAGCCTCTAGTGGACACTCCAGGTACTGCAGCCAGCCTCTAGTGGACACTCCAGGAACTGCAGGATGTTACACTTCAGCATCAGCTTCGGTTGAAAGATGGCTTGGGCCTCATACTAAAACAGCAGACCTGACCTTAAATGTGAGACAGGAAGTAGAAGATTATTGTGTCATAAAGTATTTTATTAAATTCTCACTGTGACATGTTTGACCGGCTGTGTGGATTACACTGAGAGCGTATTTCCTCTGACAGCGCTCCAGTTCAGTTATTGATCTGCCAGCTTTCATTTCCATCCTCACAGTGTTTCATGTTTCTGCTCATGACGAACACACACTCTGTCTGTAACCGCCGCGTGCCCGCGCCGTCAGCCCGCCCGCTGCTCTGACAGAGGAAACCGACCGCGCCCATGACCACACGTCTGGCCTGTCGTGTCAGACGAAAGCAGAGCTGGATTCTCAGCTTTCTCTGTCCGCTCTGACGGGGATCTGCTCTCTCCTCGCTCACCTCCATGTGCGAAGGAAACTTCAAACGGCGCCGCTCTCTGACGCGGCGATAAGCCCCGCCTGATGAAAGAGAGCAGCTTCAGAGGAGAGGAGGTGATGAGCTTAGCTCGGAGGATTTAGCCGCTCCGTCTCTCTCCTTCCCGTGTTTTGTCCAACACTTTGCAGCCTGAGTGTGATGCTGAGCAACAAGAAGTAATGAGACTGGTCTCTGATCCCCGGGAAGCGTGAGCGCTCGGAGGAAAGCCGTGTGCGTGCAGGCGTGCTCTCTCAGGAAGCATATCATGAATTCATGATTGCATAATGTCTCATGGCTGTTTTAGATTCGTGCCACTCAACTTAAAAAACATCAACAAATGAGAAGAGAAGACGGGCTGGTGTCTCATTCACAAGTAAAATGTTTACTACCACCATCTACTGTTCAGTCGGAGGAGTTCATGGCTCCCTGATAAAGAAGCTCCAGAGGCAGAATGTGGGATGAAGAAAGAGATTAATTTCAAACTGCATAGTTGAAGAAAGTAAGTCGACTAAGACGTCAACACGCTGGCATTTCCCGTCTGAAGCACTTAAACACTTATCACCTGCTCTCTTATTGATGTCAGTGTTTGCAGCGTTCAGAGGGAATGGGAGGAATGTGTTTATTCCCTCTCAGAAAGGCAGGAAAACAAAGGTTTAGTGTTCATTGAAAGCACTCCGAGGTCTCTGACACGAGAACACGGCGCTCCACGCGTACTTTACAAAGTGATCGGAGACATTGTGAGGAACTTTACACTCGGCTTTCACAACTTCTCGTTTAGATGGTCACATTATGAACCAGTGAAATCCTGCCATTCACTGAGCAGAAGCTTTGACACAAAGAGACGAGTGAGTAACAACACAGGCAGGGATGTAGGAATCAGTTGGTGCATGCACTACACTTCATGTGTGTGCTTTTAGGAGTGTCAGCAGATCATCCTGAATCTGTGCTGAAATGCAGCAGCTCGGCCTACAGTTTGCACATTTAACATCTTTTTAATTAGTTTAACCAGGCCCTTTGCTGCACCCCCCCCCCTCTCTCTCTTTACACGTCCTGACCAGTGGAGACTAAAAAACACACCACAGACATGAGGACAGTTTTAACAGACTAGACGATTGAGGCAGAAGGAGAGACCACTCTCCTGCAGTTCACAGTGACGATCAGTTGAGCGATCAAACGTGGCTTAAGAAGAAAAAAACCAACATGGAGGACGATCGACGTCGTCAGCTGACTGTCCTGCTGTGTTTCAGTCCTGCAGCGAAAAACAAACAAAAATACAACGAGGCTGAGAAGACGGATTATGTGCAGCTCTCGCGAAAATCAGTGCGAGTCGTCAGAGTATGAGATATCTGGTTGGTGACGCATCCAAGTCGGCTCGCTCTCATTGGCTGTTTCAGCTTCGCCATCGGAGGAAGTCCATCCAGGAAACTTACGATTCCAGAACGAGGAGACTTTAGACAGATTTTATTTGGCATGGACGTCACAGATACAGTGTTTAAGTGCGTTAGCATACATGCTAATTCTAAACAGCTGTCCACAGGAGGCTTTTGACAGGAAACGATCTCAGACAGGTAGCAAAACAATAAAACATGGAGAAAGAAGAGGAAATGTGTAATCAAGGCTCGATGGGGAGCAGTAAAATAATCGTAGAGACGCCTCACACTCGTCACAAGAGGCCGCGGCTCACCCGTCGTTAAAGGAAGCAGATCGGACCTAAAGTGAGCGTGAAGCCATCTCAACGTCTTATAGTTTGTATTTGCTGCATGAACAGTGTTATGATGTGTCCTCTGAAGTGTGTACTGGACGAACAGAGAGCAAACAGCATGGAGGTGTTTAAACCGTAAACAAAGCACACTTTTCATTTCTTTGAATAACTGCTGCAAAGACGCCACTTTTCTCAATTCCTGCAAAAGTGCACGTTAGAAATCTAAAGTTTACATCAAACTACGCGTCTCTTCTCTTTCATTATCGTGTCGAAGTCCCTGCTTAGTGTCACACGTGATCAGCTCATCTAACGAGAGGGCAGAAACAGAAGAAGAGAGAAAACGTCACGGTGCTCACTAAAGAGTCAAATATAGAAGCCGTGCCGCTGTGAGCTCTGTTTTTAACATGAGTTAATGACTTTGTGCTGCCTCATTGGCCTTCACTGTGTGTCACATTTAGAAAGCTGCTGAGCGGCACAAAAAGACGCCGAGTTGTGTTCTTCAGAAGAAGAAAACATCTCGTCAGCAGAAGGTAACATTTGTGTGAATCGGAACGAAGAATAACCCCCCCACATGCTCTCAGTTTTCTGATGACGTGTTGTGAGGCTCCTCCTCCTCTTCAGGTGAAATCAGTGTCCTCGCTCCTCTTCATCATGTGTGTGAAGTGTGTTGTTGTAAATCCACTCTGATCCTGTATTTGATCATGTCTATAAACCCCTCTATTTCAGCCCTGCTCAGAACAGGCTGTTTCTGTGTCTGTAGCTTTAAATATGTAAATGAGCTGTGTCTGACCACGCCCCCTCTCTGGAAGGGCTCGGGTGTACTCGCTGCTTTCTGGCTCCATGTCCTATTGTTTACGGTGAGAAGGCAGACTCAGAGGGCAGAACAAACACCTAGCTGTGGGAGTGTCACCCACCTGGGGGAGGGGCTACTGCCCTTTGTGATGTCATGAAGGGGAAAATCTCCAAACGGCCTGTTTGAGCACACATTTACTGAAAAGTGGAGCAGGCAGAAGACGGAGAGGATGGACTTTTCTCCTCATTGGGGGGTTTGTGAGACAGACTACAGACACATGTTAGAGGAACATGTATGTTGCAGAATGTGTGACCTTTAAGTTTAAATTCTGAGGCGTGAAAGATCACGTATGCTCCTGATGAATGCATCAAAACAAAGAAGTCAAAGCACCTCTTCTCATGCACCTTTTCACCTGGCTGAGTGACGGACAGAGTGCTGCCATAAAGTCAGCTCTAAATTCTTCTCGGAGCTGTTCAGAGCGTCTCTCTGTCGCAGCCTCCGGCCCCCCCGGGAGCCCTTTAACTCCGGCCTCATAAGAGCCCCACAGAGACCTCTCTGTCACTCACTCAGACACCCGCCTCTGATTGGATCAGAGATTGATTACACCCTATTCACACGGCGCCATCATTGGAGGACAGAAACGTATGCACCGCTGTTCAATGGGGCCTTGTAATCAGAGCCGGTGCAGCGGTGACTCAGCGGCTCCGTGGTGATAGGAAAATCACCCTTCTGATTTCTGCGCGGACGCATGGCGAGATTCTGAATGGGAATCTGCAATTTCCTCAGTGTACAGAAAGTGCTGCCTTCGATGCATCTGTGGGGAAAAAAAAAAAGAAGTGAAAAACATCAGGTCGACCTAATCCTCATTAATCTCATGAGACTTTTTATGTGCACAGCTCGATGCTCGTTTGGTCAAAGATATCATCGGACTTTCCAGATTAGAGTCTCACGTCGAGCTAAAAGGCCACATGTTTCAAAAACAGGCAGATAGATGATTTCTATCAAATCACCTGGGTCAATAAAGAGAAATCATCATGACTTCTCCAAAAGAGCGTTCTAAGAAGAGGAAGTGAGCGAGGCTGAACTTCTTGACGAGATGGGGATTAACGTTTTCACAAGCAGCGACGTTTGATCGGCAGCATGCCGAGCGTCACACATGACGACTAAATGTCAGTATGAAAAACTTCTATAAAATGAAAAAGATTGCGGAGGAGGATATTTTAATGATAAAATCCCTGCAGCCATCTGTCGTCGTAATGAAACGGCCCGGCGCTGGCAGAAGATCTGGATGACCTCTCTCCGTGTGCAGCATATGCCGCGCCGCAGAGAGGAAGCCTCAACCTTCCTCCGGTGCCGACGACCATCAGCAGCGTCATAATCATCCAAACCTCATCTGCTACATTCATAAATCCCCACTCCACTCTGGATTTCTTGAGGATTTGCAGAACAGGGGCGCACCATATGCTGCCACTCTGCACGCGCGCTGTTTTGTGTGCAAAGACAGAGAAATTAATTAAAAGCACGACGTGCCGCTTTTGATTTTTTAAGACCTGTAAATATCACAGGAAGCAACACATGTAGCCTCTCCAGTCGCTTTAATTCCAGGGGAAGGTTTTAGACGGAGAGAGGAAGCAGCGAGCCACAAGTGCAGAGACTCGGCGTGTTAGCGATCCGGCGTGTACTCTGAGATTACCGACGTGAGCGAAGCATCTTTGTTACTCTCCACGACTTCAAACGCCTGCAAGACTCAGAGCCACTCTGGATGCTGGCTTTTAAGTGCTAATAGGCTGGATATTAGTGATGTCGTAAAGTGTGTGTGTGGGGTCTGTTTGCCTTCATGCTGTGGTGTATCCTCACCGTGTGTGTGTGTGTGTGTGTGTGTGTGTGTGTGTGATGCTGTTGCACCGAGCAGAGGCAGTTTCAAGGATTACTGTCGGGGCGGAAAAGAGGCAATTAATCTCCGTCTTCAAACCGGGAAACAGCCGAGCTTCCAGGCCTGCAGGATCTTTATGAACATGATAATCTGCTGTTTACTAATTTCTCCATGTGGTCATGTTTACGTCGTGTGTGTGTGTGTGTGTGTGTGTGTGTGTGTGTGTGCAAACATGTATGTCTGTGCAATTATGGGATGTTTAAAAGCAGGTTTAAGTGATGAAACCTATCAGACATGCACAGCAGCATCATAGTTTGTTTGATTTTGTTTTGCTCTGGGGTTTTTTTTAATTACTGCCAGATCCCGAGCGGCCGCGGCGTCCGGGTCGCTATCAGTCAGAACAGGATGTTTGATCAGAACTAAGCTCGGATGACATTTTCGTTTGTGTCCTTGTTCCCTGGCTCTGTTGTCAGGTCACAACCGGAACAGCACATAATGTCTGCGAGAGGTGTGCCAGGGAAGCTTTTTCCACTCTGAAATATCTGAAATGTGCCGTCCGGGAGGCGAGGTCGAGGAGGGGAGGGGGGGGTTGTGGCGGCGGGAGTTTCTCGCTCTCTACCTGTCTGACACAAACGAGCAAAAACCAAATGTAGCCGTACATTCGCCCCCTCCAGCTGCAGAATCCAGCCTGATCAGACCTGGCATCTTTACCTCCAGGAGCTCCACCAAGCTTTTCTCCATCTGTCTGAGCACATTTAACTCTCCGCCCGCCTGCAAATAAAATACAAGAGGAAGAAAATATGAAGCTCCTCTTGTACTTGTTTCTGAAGTCTTTACCTCAGTAAGTGTTAAACATGGCTTAAAGTTAAACAGCTGAAATCATTGATGATAAAAAGCTTATCATTAGCTGGTTCAACCATCGGCTGTATAAAACATGAACGTAGAACCAGTGACATTTTGAAGCGCAGTGATGGAGGCGGCCATGTTGGAACCGTACTCATGATTGATCTGAGGTGGCGCCGCGTCGGGCCTTAAACCTCCTGCAAAAACCCTACGACACGCCCACCTGTCTGTCAATTCGACCACGCCCCCATTATGCAAATTAGCGCATAACCGCAGGCTTTTGAATATTTTAGATAAAAAGCCCCATGTGCAGTGTTAACAGTTCAATAAAAGATCATTAAATAAACATGTTACTGGTGTTACTGGGACCTCAAACAGCCTGTTCTAAAATGTTCTCATAGCGTCACATGGCGGACTCTGTTGCTTCCTCAGTCACCTCCACGCCATACCTCAGGAGACTCCGCCCCCTTGTCCCCAGCTGTGAGGAGCATGTGTGAAAAATGTGTCCGTTTGCGTTTCACACACTCGGCTCCACACACACACACACACACACACACACACACACACACACACACGTTTCAGGAGAGTGTGGAGTGTTAAAGCACGAATAATAAATCATGAATTCCTGCTTCAAAGAATCAAATCGACACAACATAAATGACAATATGTTAATTTGACTTTGAGCTGAAGTGAAAGTTTGATGATGTCATCGAGGTCGTGAATGACAGCAGCTGTGAAAACACAGGAACAAGTCAGAGGACATGATAGTCCATGTCGAAGCAGGCTGCAGTTAAAACATTCACACTGAGGGCTGTTTTCATTTCAGCTGAACAAAGTGTGTGAAGAAGTATTTTAAGAAACCTCTCCTTTGCTTCACGGAGATCCAATGAACTTTTCTTTTCATTCATTTTCTCATCTCCCCTCTCCTCTGCTGCCGCTCAGCGATAAGTCCCCCTCCCCCGCTCGACACAAAGGCTCCATTGTGCCGACGCACGGAGCTGATAATGTTACGTGACATTAAGGGCAATGATGTTAGCTCCTATTCACAGACACCTTTTGATTGGAGCGTGGAGTCACAAAGACACGCCATAATATTCAATGCTTTCACAAATGAAGGAGACACAATCGGCAGTGATCTGCACAATCATGGAGGGTTTTATTAGCATGAATGCTAAGAGATGCTCTCTCTCCAAACAGTCAGAAGACTCACTTAAAGAGCCGTCATATTCGGGAGCTAGCATGATCGTTTCCTCCAGCTTCACATATCATGTCGCTACACGGCGCCTCATGCTGCCAATACGTTAATTTGAAACTCACTCCGACAATCTATCTCCAGCAGAGAATTCCCAATGTCATTCAGCTCCTCGGAAGTAACTCAATTGTTTCCTCCTCTCTTTATGTTTAATAATATTCATATTCCCCTGAACGCTGACCTGCAGGAAAAAAAAAAAAAGGGGGCTAATTCCGAAAGCTGTCAGTGCAACGTCTTTATCTTCGCTCTCCAAACGTCTCGGGGTCAGCCGAGACTCGACGCTCAGCAGACAATTCTCCCAAAGACCTAATGTGATTAATGGGTGTCACTTAAGAAGGGTGGGGTGAGGTTGAAGAAAGAAAAAAAAAAAAGTCATCCAGAGGAGATTGTTGCTGAGGGAAAAGGTGCGTTCACTGCACGTTATCGGTAAGATCCCCCCCCCCGGCTGTAAAATGAAATGTTCAATGTCACTTTCAAAGTCTCAGACCGTTCGGGGAATGCAACCTTGGGCTCAAGTTTGCAAGCAATTAGTTTGCTTTGTGTTGGTAATAAGCGGCGGTACGTCGAGGCGGACTTTGCTCACATTCCTGACATGACTGGTTAAAAAAAAAAAAAACACTCTCTGGATGATTTCAACTTTGCCACCCTGCTTCTGGTGGGAAGGCCACGCTGGTATTTTAAAAGCTGAGGACTTGGTTTCCTGACACTGACGTCCTTCCTCGTCCTCGATGCTTCCTGCCAGGCGTCTCTATGAGAACAGATTCTGCACGCGCGGTGGCGGCGGCGGCTGTCAAACATCAGGTTTTTTTTCTTGTTTCTGGTCCTCGTCAGAATCCGCTCACAGCTGGACACACATTTCTTTTTCATTTGCAGAGACAGCTCGGCAAACACTCTGAAATGTCACTTCCTCTCCTCATTCTGACACCACTTGAAACTTGTTTTGATTATATTTTTTCCTGACAATCCAGTTTCTGAAAGTGTGCCTTCTGAATTTCCTTCCACCTGTTTGGAGTTTCTCAGCAGAGCCTCAAAGCAGATTATCTTTGTCCGTATTTTTTGTGGATTAAGGAGAAAAAAATTTCACGTATTCAAGTTCGACTTGGTTTTCTGATGAACGGTGTGATTTCTGTTTACAGCGTTAATGAGGTCATGTGTTGGCTTCTGGAAAAAACAACCTGTTTCCACAGACGGTTTTTTTTGCTCGCAACATTTGTTTGAAAAAAAAAAATACTATGCATGCTATGCTTGTCAACGTCACTTCCTCCTCACTGACCAATCAGAACCCAGATTTAACCCTTACCCTAACCCAAACAACAATGGCGGAGCAGACGCTGGTCTGACTCGTCTTGTCGAGCTGCTGCTGACGAGGTGGGTGATCAAACACAGGAGCAGATTAAGAAACTTCACACACGTTCTGAGGAGCTCTGAGATGTATTCACACTGAAGAAGAGGAGGAGGAGATGTGACCTTTAACTTGTCTCAAATCACTCTGTCACAGTATTTATAATTTACCCGCCACTGTGGCCGGCAGGTTGAGTGACGGGTGCCAATTTGTAATCTTAATCCAGATTAAGAAAACTAAAGAACATTTTATTGAGGGATTATTTAATTTATTCTGCAGCTGGTCATGGACGGTGTTCATGAAACATTTCCATCAAGTCGAGCTCGTGACGTTGGAGTTCTCTGGTTTGACATGGAGAGGACTTTCGGGGGAAGACGTCTCGTCTGCAGAAACACGTCACGGCGTTAAATACCGTTTAAATATAAAAAGGTTATTTTTAAACCTCCTCATTCATATCAAGTTGTTCATTATTTAGAAGAGCGGCGCCTTTTCTTCAAACTCTGCTGAAAACAAGTCTCAAGGCTGAAAAACTCCTTCACTGTAATTAATAAGAGAAGATCAGCTGTGTTGCCATGGAAACAACCTGACCCTTGAGTTCGTTATCACGATAATTACGACAAGAACAAAAACCTAAATGTCAAGGTTTGCCTGTGTATGTTTCTTTAATTTAGACGTTGCATCGAATGTAAATAAGAAAAATCTCCTGTGAGCCTGTGTGTGTGTGTGTGTGTGTGTGTGTGTGTGAGCAGCGTGCTGATTGGCCTCCTTATCTTAGATTGCAGGTGTCTGATTTGCTGATTGAATAAAGGAGTGTTTGTGGCCACGTGTTTGCTGTAATCTCTGTTTGAATCGGACTCTTTAATCCACAGATATGACATCAGACTCAAGTGTTCGACTCGATCAGAGAGCACGGTGACCACGGAGCAGGGCTTTTATTTTGTAGTAACAGTCATATCTCAACGCTGTCGTTACAGTAAGCGTTGGAACACGCAGGCGTCATCAAACAAACGGCGCGCTCTCTTCTTATGGGGCGGCTGTGGCTCAGTGTGGCTCAAAGGGAAGGTTGGAGGTTTGATACCCAGCTCCTGCAGCCACATGATGAATTGATGAAGCTGATTGACAGGATTCATTTTCCTGATACTGGACGACTTTAAATCCGACTCGTCAGAGACACGAAGTACGACACGTTACGTGTTTAGAATATGACATTCAAACACATAACCAGCTGTGCAAGGTACACAAAGATTTGCGGGCTCGTAGCGACCCCGTGTCTCTCCACCAATCAGGGCCCGGCGTCGGCAGAGAGGCGGGTCTCCCTCGTGTAAGTTTCCGTCTCAACTTTCAAGCCTGTCGCTTTTGTCTTTATTTACTGAGGTCAAAATTGTAACCCTGAGAGCGCCCTCTGCTGGATCGAACTGTAAACTCCTGATCGACTCTGAACGAGAACTTTCTCCCCGTGATCGGAACAAACGTCGTTCTTGGATTTCTTTATAAACTTATATATATTTAGCTTAACATACGAAACGTCCCTTTTACATGTTTGTCTTTCAGAGAGCTCCTCCTGCTGGTTAAAAAATAGTACTGCAACATTACTGCATTTTGTCAAACCGATTTAAATCATCCATCTTTGTGTCTTCTTTTTTGTACGATGAGATAGTTTAATTGGAGTAATAATATATATAAATAATAAGTAATAATAATATATATTTAAAACCAATTAAAAAGACA
>NC_136704.1:2330123-2357623 GCF_947650265.1 Symphodus melops | reverse complement strand
AAAATGCCAAAATGTCACAATCCTCAAACTTTGTGGCTGCAGCACTCTGTCAGAGAGTTTGTGCCTCCCGTACAGTCGCTCCACTCAAGGTCACCTGCGAGCTCCGGACGGGAAGCTTCATCTGACGGTAGGCTGTTTGGTAATCAGGAGGAAAGTTGAGTTTTAATTAAAGATAGAAAAGTGGACAGAATGAGTCAAACAGTCCATCAGTGATGTTTTTGGTGAGTCTGCTAATTGAACATTATACATCTTGGTAATCTCCCTGTGTGCTTGTGACTGACTTCAGAACAGAGAGGGAATAAGAGGGAATTTATTTCTGATCCATAATCCTGCGAGAATATTCGTCCCAGCAGAGAGACACGAGTGTACGAGGAGAGCAGAAGGAGTTTTGTGTTTTTCCTCCTTTTTCAGTTCAATCAGCCTCGAGTTACAGCAGGGTGACGTATTGTGAATATGGAAACATTCTTCCAGCAAGGGTATCCATATCTGAGTCTCTGATGCTGCTGAAGTGCCCTGGGGCAACAAGTCCTGCCATGCTGCTGACCCCTGACCCCTCCTGTGGAGGGCGGAAGAGAACAGACTCAGCCTGCAGTGTGTCAAAAAAAAAAAAGTGCATGGAAACAGTGCAAACGTTTGAAAAAGCAGCGGGTGAATAAGGGGTGTGAGTTGGTGATGTCACACCTCCCAGACAGCCACGATTGGACCCTAATTAGAAAGCTCGGCAGCAAATAGATAGGCGTCCTGCATGATTGGATTCAAAGTGGCTGATGCCAAAATTTCTGCAGAGGCGCGGAGAGGAGCGCGCCGGGATCAGAGCTGCTGAGAGCCGCCGTGCTGCGCTGCGAACAGTGTGTGTGTGTGTGTGAGAGAGAGAGAGAGAGAGGGAGAGAGAGCTGCAGGAGAGCCGGAGTTTAGGAGGTGACATAAGAGCAGCGAGACGCGCTCCCCTCCTGCTCTGGAGTCATAAAAAAAGGAGGGAGAGCTGAAAATATAGTCCGAGTCTACGTCAACCCCGAGGACGCTGCGCTGCTGTCACAGAGCAGCCGAGGCTGAAGCGAGACAAGTACAAAGAGGAGTCGATCCGCCGAGTCCAAGTTACTCCGCGCCGCGCCGCGCTCCGCACGCCGCGCTCATGGCATCCGTACTTGGAAACAGCAGCCGCGCGTCCGGGGCTCAGAGCGGACAGGTGAAATGTAAGCTGAAGAGGAGGAGGAGGAGGCGATCCAAGAGAAAAGGTACAACTTTCCCCACACTTCTCTGCCTTGTCTGTGTTTTTCTTGCAGAGGTCGTGCGCACCTTGTCGGGGCAGCGGAGCGCGCGCGGCAGCCCGGCGGGCAGAGCTCGAGCCGCCGCGGCGTCCCCTCGTGCTGCTTTCAAAAGACAGATATTGTCTTGAAGGAGAGATAATGTGTGACTCTTGTTGTTTGTGTCGCTGGCTTTTAAATGACGCATTCTTCTTTATGTGGAAAGTTTAGCTGCGTCTTTTGTCCTCAAACAGCCTCCGTTGTTTCTGACGTGACGAGAACAATGACAGCACGAGCGCCTCATTCTGTCTGAGACAAGTTTGAACAGAACTGATCATCATCATCATCATCATGCTCTTTAGCACCTGCTGTCACCAGACCGTCTTTAACTTCTTCTGTCTCAAACATTTGAAAGCCGAGATTTCTTTAAAGACAGCTCAGGTGTTTAACAAGCGGCTCAGTGACTCTGCACACCTGGAAACAAGGATTTTAAAAGCACTTAAATGTCACAGCCCTGCTGCTTTATTTCTCACAGCTTCTTTCCTCTTCTTCTGTTAAAGCTTTGTGTTTTTTTATTATGCCTCATTAAAACTGCACAAACACTGAACACAAAAGTCTGAGAAACATTTCAGGGCCTTAAAAGTAAAAAAAAAAAAAAAGAAGATTTTTAATAATATTTCCTTTCCTGCATTTATTTCCACGTGTGTCATATTTGTGAAAACCTCTCAGACAGGTTTCTAATGACTGTGAGTTCTTGTGAAATGGTTTAAAGGAGAAACGCTGCAGATCAGTTGATTATATGTTTAATCAGAAAAGAAAAGCCTGCTGATTTTTCACTGAGTCCCTCAGTGGAACAAAGCTCCATTTCCTCTGCAGCCCTCCTCAAATAGAAGCTGCCCCGAGCTCGCTGTGTTTCTGTGCAGAAACACGGCTCGTCTGCCGCTGCACATTCAATCCTTCCCTGAGAGAAATAATCAGTCATTCCCAGGTCCACTTCTCACACCACCAGGAAATTTTTGACCATTTTAAAATATGAAAAACAAACAAACATATTTTTGTATTTAGCTGTTAGAATTAATTTATCATTGCTGAGTTTAAAAAATTTTTTTTTTTATTGTCCATGTTTGAAAGGGAAAAAAAATCCACATTTAAAAAAGATAAAAAACACGTCGGGGAAATCTTCAACAGAGGGGAAAAAAAAAAAGCGTCGCTGCCTTTTTCCCTGATTCAGTTTGGAGGATTATTTCAGGAGCGATTAACAGGAAGTTCCTCTCCACACAGGCCACACGCCTTTTGATTTGACTTCTTGTGAAAAGCAGAGCGGCTGTAAATAAAGCAGCACTGATTTATCTATATGTGTGTGTGAGATGAAGAGACGCCCCGGTGCATTGTGGAACACGGATGAACGCTGCGAGCGTGTTGACGTATCCGTCTGCCGTTGAACGCATAACGAGCTTTCACAAACACTTTGCACTTGTCATCAAAGTAAAGACGAGTGCTCCTCATTTCCATAACCTCCTGATTTTTAATAGCCCAAGTAATTGAGACAAGGGAGACAATACATAAAATATAGTGCTGAGGCAAATGTATTTACATAATGGAAACGACAGAATTGGTTCCACAACATTAAGCATTGCATATGAGCGCCACACATTAGCTGACAGGCCTTTCGCTGTGTGTTTTCTGAACGGCTAATTTATCAACGCTGCTGATTCATTCTGATAACACGGGACATTAGGGGCCGGTTCAGGGACCGGCTGCAAATGGAGTGTGTCTGTGGAAGTGCTGAAGGCCGCCGACTCCTCTGCAGGAGGAGGAGGAGGAGGAGGAGGAGGAGGAGGACGCGGCTGCTCTGCAGGTTTCTGTCCTTCGCTTTCTGCTCCACATTCAAGAAGCCGCTGCGACGTGGCGAAGTCTGCGGCTAAGCTGCACACTTTCTGATTGAAGGATTTCAAACTGAAAGTCAAATTTTGCAAAGCCGGATTGCTCTTTTTTTTTTTTTCCCCATGTTTTTTTGTATTATTATCCTTCATCTAAAATGCCAACTGATTACTATCTAGAGATTTCACACTATTATTTTTATTACAGACCTTCAGGCAGGAAGTCACAGAGGGATTATTGCATGGCATTTGGGGCCTAATCCCTTGAAAAGGCTGCAGATTATTGGTCGATGGACTCTCCCTCAAACCGGTGAGCGTATTTAAAAAGGCTCTTCTTACGTTTCCTCCTCTCTGAGATCGTTCATTTTAAGCACAGCTGGAGATTGCAGAACAAATAAGTGCAGAGAGGATTAAAAGTGTGAAATGATGAATATATTTGAATGCTAACGTGTCGTGTCACCCTCGGCTCAGCTCGGCGTTTTGCTGCCGTGCGGTCGTGTTTGACCCGTGTTGTTGCTCCTGGAAGGATTCAGTGGCGTGCTGTGCATCGGCCTCTTAATTAATCAACGCCTCTTGATTTACGTCCCTCTGGGACGCCGTAAATAAAACCCGTTTGGAGGTGTGTGACGGTCCTGCGACGCACAGAAACATCTCGGTGAATGTATGGCCGTCTGTAAAAGCCCAGCTGTCACTCAAACGTGACCTTTCCTCCTCTCCGCTGGCATATGTACGACAGACTCCTCGTCTTTTATCCCCACCGTGGATTTTTTTATGAACAAAAATAAGCAGAGCAGAGATTTATAGACTCACATTATTTTTTTACAGCCACACTTATCACCCTGTACTCTGAGCGTACACTTCAGCGTATCATCAGCAGCGCCCAGGGCCAAATGTGAAAAACACAGAGTGTAACATAATTTATGGAGCAATTACCGTTCCCGCTCTGGTCCCGGCGAGGTGGCGGCAGAGGGGTCGAGTGTGGCTGATGGAGGGAAGAGGAGGAGGGTCAGCAGCTTGGGGCTCCCCTGAGCAGGGTGGGAGAGTGGCTGGTCCTCGAGCCCCCCGACGCTCTCTGAGGAGCGGCTCTGACTCTCTGACAGCGTCGGCGTCGAGGTGAGCCGAGGCCCTGAACCTCCTCCTCCATGATCTGACTCTTTTTCACCCAGAGACGTTTGTTTCTGCTTCCAGGAATTTCAAATGACTAAACTCTGTGTTTGTCGTGAAAATGTCAAGTGCTGCACAAAGTCTTCAGGAACAAAAGCTTCTTCTGAGTTTACTAAATGTTTTTTTAAAGAGCATCAAATGTAAAGTGTGAAATGAGTTTCTATCTGGTTGTCGTTCTGTCTGTGAGGACGATTCGTCTCTGCACAAATCTTTATTTTCATACAATTTAAGTTTTTTGTATTAAATTCTACTTTGTGTGTTTTAATGATTTAGTAAATGTTAGGAGAACGAGGGGGGAGGT
This sequence comes from Symphodus melops, assembly GCF_947650265.1. NCBI lineage: Eukaryota > Metazoa > Chordata > Actinopteri > Labriformes > Labridae > Symphodus > Symphodus melops. The sequence continues at coordinate 2,353,034 of NC_136704.1, read as the reverse complement.
TTGATTCAGGAGGCGACGTCGTCGTGCGTGCGTTCAGAGATAATTAGACTCGCGGTCTCGTCGCTGATGTAAATTGCTGCTTTTGATTGACAATCTTGTTTCCGGCAGGTTTATTTGTTCTCTTCAAACCTGCTGCAGCTAAAATGAGCATTCAACCCTGAGACACACACGTGGAAAGATTTGAGTTCAGTCAAGCTGCTGATGGTCGGTGTTGTCAGAGTCAGAGTGAAGTTCAGATTAGAGACCTTCTTCTGTGTGTGTGTGTGTGTGTGTGTGTGTGTGTGTGTGTGTGTGTGTGTGTGTGTAACATGTTTAATGTGTGTATTCAGTGCTCATCACCTGCACACATGCGAGGTCATAAAGGAGGTGTTCTTTGGACCGCGGGAGATTTGCACTCTGACGATGAGTCAATAAAATCCTGCTGAAGGAACGCTCGCTCTGCAGACCGCCGTGACATCATTTTGGTAATGTAGGTTTATTCACAGCAGGTGTGTGTGTGTGTGTGTGTGTGTGTGTGTGTGTGTGTGTGTGTTTTACTTTGTGTGTGTTTGTATGTGTGTCATTGTGTGTGTGTATTTGTCTGTTTTTGTGTATTTGTGTGTCTGTGTGTGTTTGTTTGCGTGTGTGTGTTTGTATATATGTGTGTGTGTGTGTGTGTGTGTGTTTGTTTGCGTGTGTGTGTTTGTATACATGCGTGTGTGTGTGTGTGTTTGTTTGCGTGTGTGTGTTTGTATACGTGTGTGTGTGTGTGTGTGTGTCTGTGTGTGTGTGTGTGTGTGTGTGTGTGTGTTTGTTTGCGTGTGTGTGTTTGTATACATGCGTGTGTGTGTGTGTTTGTTTGCGTGTGTGTGTTTGTATACATGCGTGTGTGTGTGTGTTTGTATACATGCGTGTGTGTGTGTGTGTGTGTGACAGACGTGGCGCTCCACTTGCAGGCTGGAACTCTTCCGTCACGTGTGTTTGTGTTTGTGCTGATAACCGCATTAAGAGCTGCGACAGAAACACCGCTGGCATTTATGAGGTTAATGAAGGTCAGCGCCGACGGAGACGGCGCCGCGCTCCTCTGTGTGTGCACGCATGGCTGTGGGAATATTACCCACACTTCCTGATTAAGGGTAGCGGCGACGGTGGCGGCCGTTTAGGACGCGGCGTCCTCTGCCTGAGCGTTCAGCAGGGACGGGAGGTTATTAGTCCTGAGCGCCGTCTCTCAGGGACGCCTGATAAAATGACCACGGAAAAGGAATAGCACAACTTTAGCACATTAGCATAATTAGTCATTATCTGGTAATAGTCCCCGTTGGCTTCTTCGCAGCTCGGCGGCGAGAAATTGTACTTAAAGTTCAGGCGGAGGAAACAAGGAGTGAAAGGAGTCACTCGGATCAGAAACATTCAGAGGGCCGAACTTCATCGGCGTGTTTGTGTGATGACTCCCACAGCACGGAGGACTCGCTGCACCTGTTGCCATGACGACACCAAACATTTTTTTAATTTGTGTGTGTGTGTGTGTGGGCCGTTTCTTTTATTCAGGTTCTTTGATTTTATAACAGAACATGTGACGCACGCTCTCGCCATCAAACCTGCTTCACGTCTGAATCACGCATGTTATTCTGCAGTTGTTTCATTTCATACTAAACTCAACTTTTTTTTCTTTTTTTTTTTTCCGTCGGGTTTAAAGTCCAGAATTAAAAAAACACGAGCCGGAAGATTCAGAGTGTTTTATTCTTTTTCACAAAGTGAGGCGCTCGTGTTTGACGTCCTCCCAAAGTTCATCTTCAGCTCTCCGAGGTCGCGGCGCCGCTCTGAACGGTTCACACACGACAAGAAAATAAAGATTTAACAGAAATGGGAATAAAATTGAGTAAATCATTATTCTGTTTTTTTTCGGCCTGGCAGGTTAAAATCTGACCTCTGACCTCTGCCCTTTGCGTCGTGTCGCCCTCTCTCTCTCTCTCTCTCTCCCTCTCTCTCTCTCTCTCCCTCCCACAACTTCCTGTCTCTCTCCAGCCGTCCGATCCAGTAAAGACCCATAAAGTCAAATCTTCGAGCCGGATTCCTTCACAGTGAGCTGATGTGGACGATTCTGTGAGCTTGAATATTTCAACACTGATAGATTCAATGATTCTTTAATATTAAATGTTTTCTCAAAGAGGTTTTAGAAGGTGAAACCTTGAAACCTCTTTGTTTAGTTTTTCTCAATCCGGCCAAATGTGAGCGACGCGTTTCCGAGAGCGTTGATACAAAACAACAACAACAAGTTCTGTTTGTATGAATGAAATGATTCGTCCTCCGTGCAGAGAGCAGGACTCAAACTGCTCGTCACTCCTCACACTCTCCGTCTTTAAACCTTCCTCTTTTCGGCGTGCTCCTGTTACCAGCTCTTACACGGAGTGTGAAGTCCTGCCAGCGGCGGGAAAGCGCTCCGCACATCCTGGTGGCAAAACATTTCTCCAGTTTATGATCCTAATTAGCTCTAACTGTGCCGTCGTCCCTGAGTCATCACGCCTGGAGAGAGGCCAGATCATTTGACGCTGCGCAGTTTCACACTTTCATCATCCCTCTCTCTTTTCTCTCTCTCTCTCTCACACACACACACACACACACGCACACACACTCTCTGTGTTATTGTTGTCCTCCGGCTTGCTTGTGCGTATTCACAGCACGCTAGCTGCTACTGTGAGAAGCAGGGACATATTTCATAAGCAGAAAATAGCTACAGAAGGTGTGAGCTCTCTCGCTCGCTCGCTCTCTCTCTCTCTCTCTGTCAGCAGGTCGAGCGAGAGATGTGTTCACTGCAGTTTGGAAAATTAAAAATCACAAACACATCTGAGACTTAATCCTCCGCTCTGATGTCACATGAAGGCACCGCCACCTCGTCCGCTCGCGCTGACTCGGCAAAGTTAGCGGTGATACCCGCCTCGTACGGAATAGTGAAATTGGATGAAGCGGCTTAAGCGGGCGCCGTCCCTCCTCTCGCCATCAGACTGGGTGCCTATTAGAGATAACGCTAATGAAGGGGACTTTAGCCCAGAATAGACACGTCTTACTGCTGAAGGGGGGGCGGGGCGCTAACAGCGTTTATTAGCATTAATAAGATGGAGCGTTTTACAAGAGGGCCTCTCAGGAGGGTTCTCTCCGGAGGAGGCCGAGTATCCGACACCTTAACAACCTCCAGACGAGTGCATTCAGCGAGCGAGCCGGCGGGCGGGCGGGCGAGTCACACGCTCTGCAGAGAGTCTCCCTTTCTTTCTTCTTTCTCAGGAAGTTGTGGTAACCTTGACGTGGCCCGCGCTCCTCGGCCTGGAGTGGACACTCAATCATTGTAATAACCGCTGTCCGTCCCTGATGGATCCTTTTTTTTTTTTTTTTTTTTTTTGGTCATTAATATGAATCTGTGCAGCTGGAGGAGCGCGCACCTTTTTGCTCCGTCAGCACCGAGGGAGCAGGTGTGTTTGCTCCGAGTTCTGAAGTGCTGCTTCCCGACTCTCCGACTGTTCGACACGACTCGGCTTCACTGAGAGCGCCGCACATTAAATCTCTACTTGTCACATGACAACATACGACACACACATCGCAAGAAACTATAAATATTAAAACACATTTTATTCACGTGCACGATCAGAGCTTTCCCACTGCTGTGTGTGTGTGTGTGTGTGTGTGTGTGTGTGTGTGTGTGTGTGTGTCATGGACAGGATGCATTTTTTAATTTAATTTTTGCACGTGTTTTTATTTCAATGCTGAGCAGCGTAATCTGAGTTTGTCTCACACAGAAGGAAAGGCCGTTGATGACGGGTCATGTCTCGTGGTTAAAACACTGACTGTGTCTGTTAGCTTTAATATCTTCAGCAGGAAGTTTGAGGCTGAATTGAAGTTTTTCAGTCCTGAAGTCGACTGAAGGAAAAGTCGTACGCTTTGATTTGATCAAACGTCGAACTTTGAGAAAAACAAAGTCAAGTTGCAGCCGTGAAGGTTTAAAATGTGCTTTTTACTGTAAATCAGGTGATTTTGTTTGTTAGCCGAGCATGCTAACATTTTCAGCTAACGTCACACTTTTTCTATCCGTGAATATCTTTGGATGCCGCTTCTTTTCAACACGTCACGTAAAAGAATCAAAAGGTTCAAGATGTATTTCTGCACTTCTTTGCTTCCTACTTCTGTTGATTGGAAAAACAAGGATTTAACCCTTTGAGTGCCTGTTGTTGTTGCAGCAATATCAAAGAAGTTATTAATATTTATAAATGTGAACATGGGTTTGAGTTTCCCGGTTCTGATCAGGTCTCTGTGTGTGTGATCGGGTTATTAGTGCATGTTGCATGTGTTCTCCTCACTGTGCCGTCGCTCTCCTCTCTTCATCTTTAAACTCTGACATCATCACATTTCTTCTTCTGTGCCTGCAGATCCACCGTTCATGACTCCTTTTTACATTCTGCGTTTGTTGAGCTGAAATAAGGAAGAAGTCTGTTTCTGTTGATCTGACGTTTAAAATGAACATTTGGCTGTTTGGCGAGTCACCACTTCTTCTGGTGTCAGACTCCCACGACGCCGTCATCTTCTCTCATGTTCGACCATGACAACAAGTCAGCAGGTGACTTCCTCTCCTCTGAAGGTGTACTTGATTTGATTGGCTGCTGAGGGTGAGGATCGCCCTGTGACTGTTGATTGGCGCTTTATTTATTTTCCCTCTGAGGCGGGTTCATCGCTCGGTCACGTGTACCTTTTTCATCTGTTTGTAAATGACCACGGAGTGATGTCACATGACCTCGCAGGATCACAGCGCTGTGGAGCGTGGAGTCAGAATGATCCATTAGCTGTCTCTACGCAGACACTGATATCTAACCCTCCGCCTGCACGAGGGGTCAACAGCTCTCCCCGGCGTCCTCGCCGTTATGTAAATACATGTGATGAGTCGTAGTAAATAAACATTTCATCCGGCGCACATTAGATCCAAGCGGCTGATGAAAGCGCTTAACGGCAGATTAGTGCATTGATGATGATGAGCTGCACACGTGTGAGCTTCCCGCCTGCTTCCTCATTCTGCTCACACGCCGCTTTAAATAACCGTTTCCCCTCCTCTGCGCCCCGCACTAAATCCTCCCTCATCCATCGATTGTGCCGTCCTTTAGGGGCTCCTTCCAGGAGACACCGACAGGCTTATCTTGCAAATCCTTTTAAAAGGTTTTTTTTTTTTAAATACATCTTCGCCTGCATTAACTCCGTCTGCTCTCGGAGTCGAGTGGCGACGGGCGAGCTGGAGTTTTTATACCTTCGGGCTGATCCCTGCGATATGTGGAGTCCTGTTTTCCAAGTTTCTTAACAGTCACACGGCGTGCTGTTTATTTTTCCTCCTTGCTGCCTGATTTTGATTTGTACAGCTTGAAGTGCTGGAGCGTAATAGATGTGTTTGCATTCGCCGAAAAACTGAGAGTCCCAATCACTCATCCATTTCCTGTGATAGCTCAGGGTGTGTTTGGCTTCGCCCAGATAAGGCCTGAGTATACATAGAGCTGGATTCAGTTGAATTGTTTGTACACACATGGTGCTTTGGCACTGGTCTGCTTGGATGGGCTCTGGCATGATGGAGAATCCACCCTCCTCCTCCTCCTCCTCCTCCTCCTGTCTGTGGTGCCGTGGGCTGGAGCTGTCGTTGAAGGGTGAAGGGTGCACAGGACCTCAGGCTGCTAACGTTTCCTTGTAAAGGACAAAGAGAGACAGAGAGGACGGCACAGATGAATCGACATCACAACCTTTCTAAATGTCGTCACCTGAAGAGGAATTCCTCTGCGTAGTTCACCTTCATCCTTCTCAGTCAGGTCTCGTCTGGTTAACAGATCATGAAGCGTCGGCGTGCGTCCTGCCGCTCTGTTTCTGGAACGTCAGAGCAGCTGGATGATCTGTCGTTCATTCGGCGCCATGTTGATGAAAAGACTGCGAGTCTTTATGTTTTATTTTGAAACTGACCGGACGTCCTGTGTGTTTCCTTGTCTCACTTCCTGTCTGGGTTCTTCTATTCTGTCAAGTTTGACGCCCGCCTGCAGCGTAAACTGAGCATGTGCATCATGCAAAAGCTTTAGCAGCGTTTTGGTAAGGAAAGGTTAAATCTCAATAAAGCTGTGCACATCCCTGAATGCGTGCTGGATCCAAACACACGAGGAGTGAACAGTGAGTACATCCATCTTAAGGCCAGGCTTCCTCGTTTTCAAAAACTAGCATCCTCTCTGTTCTCCGTCTTCACTCACCCCCTCCCCTCCGTGCTCCCTCTAAAGCCCCGCCCCCTCACTTAACATGCACGAGCCCCATTGGTTGAAGCTCATGCTGACGAGTGTGGGCTCGTGCATGCACGGAGTAGACGGGCTTGATTGGTTTATAAAAAACGACCCGTCATCAGACATTGGTCGCAGTTTTTACGTGTTAACAGCTGAAACAGATGATGGATTTTCTTTGTTCCTTTTTCAGAGAACCTGAGTTATTAATTACTGTCAGGACCTAAAGACGACTTCAACCAAAAACTTAAAGAAAAAACAAAAGTATCTGGATGAAATGACTGACCCTGCCTTTAAATATGCTCAACACAGCTAAAGCTACTGAAGAACATGTATAAGTTACATAGCATACATAAAGCTAACTCGACATAGGAAATGACCAGAGGATTCATGTAACCACCCTGTGAGGCTCCTTTTTTCCGATTTATTAAAAAGCTGAATAAGACGCCTGAATATGAAGTGATGTAAACGCCTGCTCATGACGATGCTGCTTCAAGGATTTCTTTAAGTCTTGTCACTACGACGACACGGTTTCTTCAGAATATTCTGGTTAACATGTAAACAGTAGCTCAGCTCTCTGCCGAGTAAACACCTTTGTTTTTTATCATTTTGCCTTTCTGACCAGAATAGGGATCTTAATGGGAAAATGGGGTGCATGTAAACGACCTTTCAGCTGGGGGGGTCACGTGTTTGTGTCTAACATGGCGTCTCACATGTCCGCCTCTCCGTCTGAGGTGACGGATCAGGTCAGTCAGTCTTTTTAACAGGAGCTCCTCGGTGTGCCGATCTTGTTTGCTTCTTGTTGTGTTTTGTTTTTGTGAAACGGAGTCAGACATATTTAATCAGGGTCAGTGTGTTTGTGCCAAATATACAGAGTTATGTGAAGGGCTCATCTGTTGCTCTGTATGCAGCGCAGCAGATCTGAGTCTGCAGTAAAGTGAGTGTGGCTCTGCTGCACACTGGTGACTGAGTTTAATGATAATAGGCCTGACGATAGCGCTGATAATCCTCCTGCTATTCCTGCTGACTGCAGAGAGAGACGCCGCTTTGTTCTCCGCTCCCGCCATTAGTGTGATGGAGCTTCATTTTAATTTGAAAGGACCATCAGCTGGATAAGGAGAGGAGCGAGCGCCCGTGAACGTGTGCAGACTCATGTGGAGGAGCAATCAGGCGTGGAGGGAGAAACATCTGAGACACACACACACACACACATATAAAGTGGCCCTCCGGTCAGCGTGCTGACCTGTCTGAGCTGCAGGTGCGCAGCTTTACACTTCCTGACACAGCTGAGGAGGAAAACGCCAACATGGCCGACGAAGGAGACTTCAGATAAGTCTGTCAGACCTCCTCACATGCGTGCTGAAGTTAAACAGACGGCACCGTCTTTATGTGAAATCAGTAAACAGGAATCAACAGAGCGAATAAAACAAACTTTGGAGAATACTCGGAGCATCTTTCTGACAGAGTGTGAACTCTGCACGTCAGGACACGGAGACTGAAACCTGCTCTGAATCCAGAGGAATAATGACCGCGGGGAGGCGTCCTCGAGTGTGTGTGTGAGAGAGTGTGTGTGTGTGAGAGAGAGAGAGTGTGTGTGTGTGTGTGTGTGTGTGTGTGTGTGTGAGAGAGAGAGAGAGAGTGTGTGTGTGTGTGTGTGTGAGAGAGAGTGTGTGTGTGTGTGTGTGTGTGTGTGTGTGTGTGTGTGTGTGTTACAGACAGGCGTACTTGCCTGAAGACAAATGTTCCTCCGACCTCTGCGTGAACCGGCGGCCCCCGCTGGGTGATAACTCATGACCTGGTGGACTGCCGGGTCGTCCATCTCTCACCCCGCTGAGGATGAATGTGATGATGAGCGCGGCGGCTCGCTCATATTTAGATAGCCCTGAAGTCACGGCGATGACAGACTGCCCACACAGAGAGGCGAGATGAGCCGTGTTTACTGTGCGTGGACGCTCAGCACCGGGGCCGCTCTGAACACACTGAGAGAGCCACAGGGAGCGGAGTCAGGGTCAGGACCAGCTCCTGACTGTATTTATACACTGCAGTGACACATGGAGGACGATAAGGCTGCAGAATATTTAACTTCCATTCATCCTCACAGATGTGTGTTAGAGATCTGGAGCGCTCGGCTTCCTGCGAAGGAAACGTGAGGATTCTGTGTTTCGTATCACAACGTTGTTGATTTCTTTCAGAGAACGTAACTTGACGTTGGATGCAAGACAACGTGTTAAATACACAGAGAGAAAACCTCTGATTGTAACTCAGTGTCAGAGAGGCTCCTTTAGCTGCAGGCTGAGCAAACATGAATCAAATCAATGCTCATGTCTGTCCCGTTGTTTGTAACCAAAGATTCATCACCATGACATCACGCGTCGTCGTTTTCAGGAGTCATAAATTCCCAAAGAAGAATACCTGGAGTGAGTGAGTGAAACCTTAATGTGACCCCTCTCTAAGTCCTCATCCTGGTCCTCCGGTACCTGCGCCCTGAAGTCAAGAGTTCACACTCTGACAGAAGCGGGTCGGGTCAGAAATGCTGCACATTTGCTTGCATGTTATCTCGCTGCCTCGTCCGGTTTGTTCGTCTGTGGAGAGAAATAAAAGTCGTTCCAAAGGGAGTGCAGCAAACATAAACGGAGGATGTTGTCGACCTGCAGGCTGGGACTCGGCCTTATGTAACGAGTCAGAGGACTCACTGATCGACTCTCTGTTCACACGGCAGAGAGCATTATCGTTAGCGTGGCTGCAGAGTCACGCTGAATACAGTCATTGTCTCTTTCATTAGTGAAGACCGCCGCTCCGCTGCGAGCTACAATTTCCCCTCTGAACACGAGACACTTTACTGAGCCAACATCACCTGTTCAGATAAGATCAAACAACATGAAACTTTAATGATCCCAGAGGGGAGAGTGCTCCAGCTGCAGCACGTAATGAAGACGGAGAAAAGGATTATGGTATGAATAAAGCGGGGGGGGGGGGGGGGTCAGTAAGACCTGCAAAACGTCCTATTGGACAAATCACACAGCGTATGTGTCCATAGATCAGAGCATACATCTGTAAAAAAGAACGTAAACAGAGATCAGTGGGTGGTGGTTTGTAAATGAGGATCTTTACTTAAAGCATCCACACTGGAGTCAAACACAGCTGTGCACATAATAAAAAATGAACTGTCATTCGTAAATATCACAGTTTGTCAATAAAGGCAAAAAGGGAGCCTGGCATTGTTCCTCTTATCAAAATAAAGCTCTCCTCCTCTGTGATCAGTCAGCCAATCAGAGAGCTGCTCTCTTCCTGTGTGATCATGAAGGAAACCTGCTGTGTTGAAGCTTCTCTGACAACAATGCAGCAGCCAGTATGTCCTCCTTCTAACTTTAGATTCTGCTCCTGAATGCTCTGGATTTGATTGGACCAGAGAAGGTAGGCGGGGCTTTGAAGGCCGTTTTGGACGCCCCTGGGTTTGCCAGATATGAGAGCAGTTATCAGGTGAACAGGTGTTGCAGCGATGGAAGCGGGCAGTGGAACTGCTTCAGATAGAAGTGATTGTACCCGAGCTAAAAAGCCTCTGCATGTTTCTAATAAGCTCCAGCAGCAGAAAGCTGCTCAAACTAGGATCAATGTTGGAGATGAAACATGGAGAGAGGTTAGAACGCAGAAAGCTTTACAGACCCATGCAGAGCTGGCTAAACACTGAAGCTACAGTGTCCACCACATGCAGAGCTGGCTAAACACTGAAGCTACAGTGTCCACCACATGCAGAGCTGGCTAAACACTGAAGCTACAGTGTCCACCACATGCAGAGCTGGCTAAACACTGAAGCTTCATTATAAACTACACGTTTAAAGCAGAGCGAGTGTTATCAAAGGTTTTGATGCTCATGTTATGAATTCATCCGGAGACGTGGAATGATCTCGATCTGACTTGAATGTGATTCTGAAGTATCCGAGCATCAACGTCAGAGAAGCGTCCACACTGAAGTCCTCCTCACACCTGCTTGTTATCGAGCGACTCTATCGCCAAGATGTTAATCTGATCCTTATTGGCCAAACTGCAGCGAGGCCCATTATCGCCCTGAGCAGGTGCTGAGACGCATCGCTCCTTGATCACGATGCAGATCCTGCACGTCGAGCAATCCATTTTTCAATTTGGTCTCCTGCCTGAGATAAATGAACAGATGTCGATTGATTCCTCCTTCCTGTGCGACTGTGAGCCTTGTTTACACCTGACAGCCGGGCGTCACACCTGAGTGGCTGTTTGAGGCGCACGCACGTTATAATTAGGCCTTTTTTTAATTTGCAGGAGACTTAGCAGCAGTTACTTTTAACATGCTGTACTTTTCTTACCTCTTTGTTAAACTCATCCACAGACAGGAGGTGTCACACGGATCACACTGACACACGAGCATACCGGCTAACACACGCACGCAAGCGCTTACTTGCTAACACACACACAATTACGTACTTGCTAACACACACGTATATCTTCTGACACACACGCTTAGCTACTCATTGACACACACACACACACACACACACGTGTACCTGCTAACACACACGCGTACATGCTAACACACACACGCGTACCTAACACACACACGCTTACCTGCTTACACACCAGTGATTTAGGCAGAAATGGGAAAACAGGGGGTGCAAAAAAAAATACAGGGGGTGCAAATTTTTTTCAGTGTCACTAACGGCGGCGCGGCGGTTATGTGCTCCCTAACACACTAGTTTTGAAGAAAACTGAATAAGTCTCTAAATGGTGCATTCTGTTCAATAAGATGCATTGTTACACGTTTTAGTTTTCACATTTTAGTTTTCCCGAGCTTCATAATGTTGATTTACTGTACAGCCCCTACCCTGACACACCCCATCATCATTTGACTGTCACTCACTTGGTTCATGTTGTCTAACCCCTTTGTTGGCCCACTGCTTCTATCTGCACTTTCTTTAAAAAACAAACAACAAACACATAAATTCATAATATTACATGTGTCATCCAGTAATAATAGATCCCTAGACCTTGATAAGTCAATCATCTGGAGCTAAACCCTGCAGTCCGTTGATTGGTTGAAAGAGTCGTCACTTCCTGTGTTACGTTGGTAAACAAAACTCCACCGTGTTTAAACCATTGACTGTAACACAGCTGATTGTTTACGTGTGTATTTCTCCTCGCCGTTCACAGCCTTCTCTGAAACAAAGCTGGATTGAGTTCTTGTAATAAACAGTCACATGCCAATGACAAAGTGGATGAACTGCTGGATGTTTCCAGCGTTGGTTTTGTTTATGTAGCGTTTTTCTCTTTTGTTGGATTTATTAGTTAGCGGATAGCTGTTAGCGGTTAGCTGCTACCATCTGACGCTATTTACATAGCGGCTATCGTTATCCTGACATTCCGCCTACCAAATAGGGCACGGGTGGCACCGTACAGAAACCCGTGTAGTAAGCACGTCTATTAAATGTAGATTTTTGCATGGCCTAGGTCAAGCCGTGCAAAAATTTCAAGGCCGTGTTTTTTTAAAATAGGCCGTGCAAAAAGCGGCTTCGCGGCAGGCTACCTAAATCAGTGTTACACACACGCGTGTTTATGCTAACACACGCCTACCTGCTAACACACGTGCACCTGCTAACACACACGCGCTCTTGCTAACACACATGTACCTTCTAACACACGCGTGTTCCTGCTAACACACATGTACCTGCTAACACACACGTTTTACCTGCTAACACACATGTACCTGCTAACACACATGTACCTGCTAACACACACACGCTCTTGCTAACACACATGTACCTGCTAACACACACGCTCTTGCTAACACACACACGCTCTTGCTAACACACACGTACCTGCTAACACACACATGTACCTGCTAACACACACATATTCCTGCTAACACACACATGTTCCTGCTAGGACACACACGTACCTGCTAACACACATGTACCTGCTAACACACACGTGTACCTGCTAACACACGCGTACCTGCTAACACACGTGTACCTGCTAACACACGTGTACCTGCTAACACATAAAGAAGATAAATGTTCAGATTGAGCTCAGCAAAGTCTTCATCCCGGAGCCACAGACACGACTTGATGCCCCCCTCGGTTTTTCACCGCCGTCTTATGTTCACCAGCTGGTTATTTCTGCTCGTTTCAAGCGGGTGTAGCCTGGCACCAACACGCCGTAATGATGGGAGTCAAGCGGAGCAGCAGATATGCCCTCACAACGCGCTGTCACAAGTCATTTAATTGAAGTTGAGAGAACGGGAGCCGGCGTTGCTTCGCTGTCACCCCCCCTCCTTCAAGTCGTTATGCACTAATATGCATCTTTATTACCATCATCACAGTCATCATGATAGTTTTCACATAGTGATGATGTGATATTATCTCATCCGCGCTCCCTTCACGGGCTTATTGAGCTGTAATCACTGTAACAATGGGAGAAACACATCAGCCCGTTGTTTGATGGGGAGTTAAAGAGAGACTGTGGTTTTTACCTGGAAACTCTTACACCTGAAAACTTGCTTCAAAGATTTATATCTTTCTCCTTCTCTGTAAATATAGTTGTATTTGATTCTGACGGCTTAAAATAGCAACACACCTTTTAAAGGAGCTTCCAGTGTTTAAAAGCTTCAACATTTCTGGATTTCAGTGACTGAGGTTCAAAAAGGAAGTCCACGAGGTTCACCCTCGAGCTTCATCCGCTTGGTGTTTCTCCTCTCTCTGATTCAAGCTACGTCCATATATGAATGAGGTCCAATCACTGAAACACACCAGCTCCGCCCCAAAAAAACACGAGTCCACGAGAACAAAGCAGAGCAGAGTCTCTGCAGCCACAGTCAGCAGCACACATGTACGGAGGCCCAGGAAGGACAGATTCACGTTTGGAGAAGACTTGAGTTTTATTTTGTAGTTTTCAAGCTGACTTTACCTTTTAAGATTTATGATTTAAAAAGTCAGGAAAAGCTGCTCTTAAGTGAAAGAGACTGAGTCTAACAGTTAACCACACAGATTGCTGTCACATCCTGAAACACAAAAACACAACAGAGGAGGAGAGCAGCTCAGAGTGAGCAGCGAGTTCAGCAGCTCCAGTTGTGTCTGAGTGTTAATTATGACACTCTGTCACAACAGCAGCAGACTTTCACAGAGGACCACAGGCATCGCCACAGACCCACTCTGAAGCTGAGACACACAGTGTGTGTGTCTGTCATGTTCACCACCCCAACCCTCTAATAATCACTGACACTCACATCTCTCTGACATCCTCCTCCGACGCTCCGACCAAACTAGCAATTGGCCTCAAATCAGCCAAACATAATCCCTCCATCCTCCTCGTTTGCTGGCTGCAGCTCCGACTCGTACGCAGGGAGACAACAGACAGGAACAAAAGGAGCTGCTGGTGGATGATTGTCTTGATTCGGCTCAGGCAGTCGGCCTCCTCGTGTGTCAGAGAGCAGCAGTGTTTAGCACAGTCAGCTAGCACCATGCTGCCTCTATTGTTCTCTGTAATTACACTCAATGGACCCTGAGAGGTACACAGGTCTCTCTCTCTCTCTCTCTCTCTCTCTCTCTCTCTCTCTCTCTCTCTCTCTCTAAATAGACTTATTCCAATCACAATACCGTTCAGAGAAATGTGTCTAAACGCTGGATAATAATAACTTTATTTATACAGCACAGCCACACGGAGACATTTCTACAGAGGGAGATATCTGTACACATAAATGTAAGAACATAAACCGATTTTACGACAGCCGGTTTTAAAAGAACTTTAAAATCTTAAAGCAGTTTTAGTAAAGAAGAAAAAGACGACTTCACATCACAGGTTATAAAAACAGAAATGGAGGTGAAAGACTTTTTCAAATGTTGCTGAAAGAATAAGTGAAAAAAAATGAATACAGGAAAGAGTACATTTCTAAGATGTAAGGATTCGCCACTTAAAGAAGAGTTAAAAGGGAAAAGAAAGAGAAGATCAATAAAGGAGTGGAATCACATGAAAGTGATTTAAAGATGTTACACTCTCTGTCGGATGGATTTCACTGAGTACTTCATCTTCTGATTATTTAGCCCAAAAGCATGAACTCGTTTCGGCTCTTCAATGTGACGTAACAGTTTCCTCTAAAGTACGCTGGTGCATGATGCTAGCAGACAAAGCTAACACCATGCTAAATAGCCCCGACACGGGGCGTTACAACACGCCCTGTCGCCACGACACTATTCTTCAGGATACCAGTATTGATCTTTACATTTAGTTACTTGAAGCAGCCTCTGCCATCAGTGTGTGAATGTGACGGAGTGAAAGAGTTTGAAGAAGACGAGAAAAGAAATGAACAAGCTCAGGTCCGTTTGAGAATGAGGCGAACTCCCGGGCGCTCTTTGGCGCTTTCCTGGTGCAGAGGGTTATTAATGCGTCGACTCTTTTATTGGAAGCAGATCGACAAGTTCAATAATTGAATCACAACCAGGGAGGATAAAAATGTTTGTGAACATCTCGAGAAATAACATTAGAAAGTCTCCTTTGGCCTTCCCCGCTCGCTGCACGCTCAGTCGATGAAACGTACTGCCGCTCTTCCCCTCACTTCCTCTCCTCCGGCCCTCGTCTTCATCCATCAAACTGTCGCTCTCTAAACTCGGAGAGCTCTTCACCCCAGTGCTTAACCCCTCCTCTCTCCCTCTGCTCAATCATCCTCTCTCCCCTCACTGCTCCCGATCCTTCGCAGGTGGGTTTTTTTTATCTGCGTTTACCTTCAGGCGGGATACCTGCCGCGTGACCTCTGGTTTGGGGGACGCCGCTCCTGACAGCTGTCCCGACTGTCACACACTCAAACTGCCATTTACTCGCTTCCTGTATCACTCTCTCCTTCACATGAACACACCTCCATCGTCCTCCATGTGAGTCGCAGCTCTGCTCCACTTTCCTCCCGCGTCCCTGCGGACCCTCTCCGGACTCCTTCACGAGCGGTCCTGGAGACGAAGCAAACACACCCGGGTACCCGGCGGGGCTGCAGGGTACACGCTCGCTGGCATGGATGGCTAACTGCTTGAAAGGCAGGTGGGATTATCCAGACAACGGCTGCTCGGCTTTGTGGGACATTTGTGGGCTCTCTGACGCTCCGCTCTGTGCTGGCAGGCGTCCTCGAACAAGACACTGAACCAGGGCTGCTGCAGGTGTGGGCCCTCCCTCTGGAGGACCAGAGAGGGTGGTGCTGTTACAGAAAGTGAAGCCTTAACAACCTAAAGTTTGCTTCCTTTCTTCGGCTGAAGTGCGCTGTACTGAGTACTTTTCATCAATTTCAAATCAGTGCCACAAACTCCTCCATCACTTCCTCAGTGTAACATCTCTGTCTTAAACTTCAGTCATTAAATATGGATGACTTATTTCCATTTCTTTTCTTTTTTTTATCTCAAGCTAACGGAGGAATACGGCGCTCTAAAACTCTGCAGCGATTTGATCTCTATTATCTGATATAGAAATATATAGTAGAATCACAACTTGAACTTTATTGTCTCTGGGGAAATTAGTGAGCAGCCTGGTGACTCAGACAAACGGTAACCGACTCAAATCTCTTTCATACGATCACTCACTCCGTCACATTCATACACCACTGATGAAGCAGCAGGAGCAACCTGGAGTTAAGTGTCTTGCCCAAGAACCAATTGAACAAGATCTGGGGATCGAACCCTCGACTTTCAGGGTGAGAGACGACCGACTGTTAGACAACAAGATAAAGACGAGAGTTCATCAGGTAACAACGGGAGACTGTAAACCAACGTCCATCATTTCAGCCTCTTCTGATACTTCTGTTCAGGGTTTAACAGACGACGGGGAGGAGGAGCCAAATCAGAAACAAATATGAGTTATTTTAACTAAAAAGGCAAAAACTTACTTTCCAAAACGAGAAAAAACAAAGTAAATTCCGGGAGCGGAGAACACGGGGAAACTTCCAACTTCAAGCAAAGCACAAAAAACAATTAACCGACAAGCGGGTAAGAAAACACAGAGACTAAATGGAGGTGAGACTAATGAGACAGGTGAGGACACTCAGGGTCATCAAGACGAGGGAAGCAGGGAGCAAAGAACACGAGACCACTGAGGACAACGAGACAGTAAAACTTGACACCGAAAACACAACCTAAACCAGATGTTAGAAAATGAAACAGGAAACTAAGAACCTAAAAACACAGGAAATAAACTTACAGGCAACATCGGAGGACACAGGGACACACATGAAAGACTTACAGTCGACCACACTGGGAATCGTTCACACACAGAAACACTGGGGAAAGAATGAAAACTAAAACAAGATGAAATACAGAAACAAAACCAGACAGCTTGCAGTGAAAGTGGACGGCCTGCCGTGCAGCTTCTCCTGCACTGTGGCGAGTAACACGAACAGACGTGCACAGATAGAAAATCATCATCTCAGGATCCGTATCCACAGGGGAGTCCTGGAGTTGACCTTCAGGTAGCTGCCTGTGTTTTAGAGAGAAGGAGATGTTTTTAAATATTAAATCACTTTATCTTTGAATCAGCGACGTAGCTGCTGCTGCTGGTTAAATCAAATCAAGCTGTCAGGGAGCAGAAGAACACACAATCCAGCCCGTGTCTCCACCTTCTGAAGGTTCTTCTACCTGCTCGTCATTTAAGAACAAGCTGTGCCAAGGATTAAAATAACAGGAATCTCCTTTAATCCATATCCTAAGGATGTTTTTTTTTCTTTGTGTTGATGCCAACCTCTCACCCCTCTGGTGAGACGAAAGAATGAATCAGTGTTTGCATCTAAATTCAAAGCAGAGTGCGGTCATGCTCCGTGTGTAAAGACGTGACTGAGAAAGCTGTTAGAGCAGTAAACACCTTTCTGTTCTGTTCAAGTCAGGCGTGAGCTTCCTAAAGAGAAAGCATGTCTTCTCTTTGTAACATCACAACGCGTTGTCTCAAACATATGCTGTGTTTTTAATCCAACACGGGGCGCTCTGGAAGCCGTGTAGCACGCCATACGCTCGCGTCTCCGAGAGGCGTTCCCCCGACGCTGACGGGGAAATCAAACGTAAAATGGAGCAACAGAGCGATACAGAACAGATGTTTGTGTGGATGTTGACTTTTTGTTTGGCCCTTATCTTCGACGCCGCCGTCCTCCGGTAAAGTGAGTGACAGGAGGGGAGAGAATAAAGAGAGAGGGAGGAGAGGAGAGGAGTGAACGGGAACGTTTGGGAAAGTGGAGCTAAATGGAGGAAGTGCTGGCAGGCGGGTTGGATGGCAGGAAAGTGGGACAGCCGCACAGCTGTGTTTTGGCGTCGAGGGACCCCCACAGATCGGTGTCACTGTATTTCATTGTCAGGGAGAAGAAAGGGAGGGACACAGGAGACGCTGTGAGGTACAGAGAGAGAGACAACTGACGTAGAAGGACAGAAAGCAGATGTTCCTGTGTTACCTGGTGCTGCAGGAGAGGAGGGTCCATACGCACGCACACACATTTAGAACAACGTTCGACATTGACTTTTTGTGTGGCACCTGAAAAGTAAGAATAAAGTGCAGCAGTAACGAGTCCTAAAGCCTGGAAATGAGCATTTTTAATACTTCCTGTTCTATTGTCTTGATGCGTTTGGGACTTTTAAACCAGTTTTTGGTCAGATGCATGAATGTAGATCTTCAGGAATCACAAACTTAATATGTTAGCTAACGAGCTAACAGAGTTTGTAACATTGATGCAACAATAAGCAGGAACTGGGTTTGATGCACCTTGGATGGATTTACTTTTGTGAACGCAAACCTGAAACATAACTCGGCTAAGACGACTTTGTTTAAGACAACGATGACGTGGCTAACGATACAGGCTAACGCTACGTCTCAATCCGTTTAGAAAAACATCTGTAGGGATGTTCACGCTGCGTCTCGCTCGCTCGCTCTCTCTCGCTCTCTCTCGCTCTCGCCTTTTCAGCTTCATCCTCTGTCAAACAGTACAGAGACGAGTTCAATGGCTAGTGCGGCGGCCCATTGCCAAACTTTTATGTGAGCGTCTGTGGACTGTTTTAAAAACTATTCTACGATGCTTTAAACGTCATCATGTCCAACATGGAAACTCATCTACTGGTCTGCCACAGAGTGGTGTAGTTTTGAGTCCTAAAACCAGGAAGTGAGTTAGCATTTAGCACCGTGGGTTCCTAACTCTAAAAGTCAATGGGGATTTTGAATGGGTTTGTGGTTAGACGCCTGAAATAAGCTCTGTGGTTGGGTTGGCCTACAAAATTACGTCATCACTATATCAGTGTGTTCACCCGGTGAAAGTCGACCACGGTGTAGTTCAGCATTAGCATTTTCACTTTCAGCCTATTTAGCTTTTCCTCTTCAGAGATGATGAAAGTATCCTTTGTTGATGCAGATGATCATCTGAAATGGATCCATGTCAGTATTTTGAACCTTCCAATGGCTGCTTCTTGTGTTGTGTTTTAGGTGTTAAATAAAGGACTCGTATTTTATGCTTTTACGTTTTTTCAAAGGCTGTTCGAGCAGTCTGACAGTCGAGCTCTCCACCTCCCAACAAAAAGCTCCTCTGAGTTATCTCACAGTGGCTTTGATTTGTGAACATTTACTACGAGCCATTATTTCGTCCTTTCAGGGCGATAAATCCCTGTGGCTGAGGCGTAATCCTGGGGTCAGCTTCTCTTCATGGTCGCTACTTCCTGTTTATTTTTCTCTGTCCAGGTGAAGTGTGTGAGTGAAGTCAGACCTGAGAGTGCAACCATTCAGCTTCAACAAACTGACTCATTGTAGGAGAGGATCTCACCTCTGCCTTCCTCGTACAATTGTGTTCTTTGGTTGGTGAAAAACCAACCTGCCAGAGATCGATGTCTTATCGCTCAAACATCCACTAAATGCAGCAGATAGAGGGAGTAAATGTGGAGCCATTGTGGCCATGATTGCTTGCTGCAGCACTTGTGTCGGGGAGTCGCAGAGTCTCTGAGAGAGTGAGTGATGGCCGGCCTGATTCACACCACCAGCCTTTCTGTGCCTGGATATATGGGACAGCCGAGGTGAGGGGAGATAAAGTAGACGCTGGAGGCAGAGTGAAAGACCTCATCCCCGGATGTTTCATCTTAAATCATCACCCTCGTTTAGGATTTCCTGCAAGACACTTTTAAAGGTTGACCCCAGTAGATAAAGAATCCTCTGTCATCTGGTAAAAAAACAGGAAAAAAGAAGCCAGACAACAACAGATGAATATGAAAATCTGCCCTCCTCTTGCTTTCTCCCTCTGGTTTCCAACACACTGCTGGTAAACAGCGCGTGAACAAGCGGGCTGCAATTTTGAACGCAGCTTTATTTTCCACCGTTTATTTAAGCCCAAAATGGGTCCTGATGGAGTCATCAGCCCCCACTCGCCGGCTAATGGTTTAATTATGTCCATCTGGAGGAGGCTGGGAACGCCAGCTCGCCTTCTCTCCAGTCAGTCCTCTGGTAATTTGTCTTCCCCTGCGCCCGCAGACTGGCGCTGCGATGGTGCGGAGACTCGACCAAGCATTGTGGTGACAGAGCGGCCTCCTGCCTCGCACCACAAACGCCCAACCGTCAGCACTCCTTCTGCCTCTGTGCATGGGACGCTTGGCTCTGATGTGGTCTCTCAGGTCACCGCGGCAGATTCAGCTAGCAAACAAGGAAGCGGCGAGATGTCGTTTGAACGTTGAGATGAAACACGTTTAGAATCAGAGGTTCAACAAAGAGCTTAAACGTGATTACAACAGATAAGTGTGAGAACGTCGGCTACGTCCTGCTTCATCTCTGCAACTTCTGGAGCTAAAATATGACACCCCGCCACCCTCCTGTCCCACAGGGACAGTCTCCTGCTGTGAGCTGCATGTGTGACCAACCCGGACACGAAGGTTTCAGGGGCAGTGCTCATGTGTGACAAGGACTTCTGTTTGTTATTTGACAATCTGAGTCTGTCAGCAGAACGAGAACTTTTCATGAACGGCTGGCAAAAGCAGTCTTTGCATTATTACTCCTTAAAGTCAGCGTCGGTCATTTCCTCCAGAAACACTTTTTCAGATTCTGGTTGAAACTGTCTTTAGGTCCTGACAGACATTAATAACTCAGGTTCTCTGAACAAAGGAACAAAGTAAATCCATCATCTGTATCAGTTTGTAAGTCTGTAAAAACTTCAACCAATGTCTGCCACGAGGTACCAATCTGATGAACCAATCACAGCATCCCTGTCTCCTTGCTCTCTGATGAACCAATCACAGGCCTCCCTGTCTCCTTGCTCTCTGATGAACCAATCACAGCCTCCCTGTCTACCTGCTCTCTGATGAACCAATCACAGCCTCCCTGTCTCCCTGCTCTCTGATGAACCAATCACAGGCCTCCCTGTCTCCCTGCTCTCTGATGAACCAATCACAGGCCTCCCTGTCTCCCTGCTCTCTGATGAACCAATCACAGCCTCCCTGTCTACCTGCTCTCTGATGAACCAATCACAGCCTCCCTGTCTCCCTGCTCTCTGATGAACCAATCACAGGCCTCCCTGTCTCCCTGCTCTCTGATGAACCAATCACAGGCCTCCCTGTCTCCCTGCTCTCCGATGAGCCAATCACAGCATCCCTGTCACCTTCTGGAGGAACGGGCGCTCGTTCATGTAAGTGAGGGGGCGTGGCTTGAGAGGGAGCACAGAGGGGAGGGGTGTGGCTTTAGAGGGAGCAAACCGGGGAGGGGCGTGGCTTTAGAGGGAGTACAGGGGGGAGGGGCGTGGCTTGAGAGGGAGTACAGAGGGGGGGAGGGGCGTGGCTTAAGAGGGAGCACAGGGGGGAGGGGCGTGGCTTGAGAGGGAGCACATGGGGGAGGGGCGTGGCTTTAGAGGGAGCACAGAGGGAATGCTACTTTCCCTTTGAGTGGCTCGGTCTTTTAAAGAAGGTAAAACAACATATATCACCAAAACTGTGAAAATACAGCCTGCTTTTCGATGTCTTCGTCTTGCCTGGACATTAGCCTCTTAATGGCGACCTCGCTGCCCTCCCGTCTCCATCGTGTCACCGTGTGGATGAACTGCTCCCGTCGCATCGCTACATGAGCACGCCTCCTCGTCTTCCGCAGGCTGCGGCTGAAGGCTTTGTTAGCTCGCAGAGTGAACATCATCACTTAGTGTGAGTATTGTTACGAGCAGACTGAGCTGTATTCCCCTGCCAGGAACATGACATTGAATTACTTGTTGAAGAATTGGGTCAATAATGAGCTCCAGCTCCAGCAGTGCACTGATGTGAGTCAGTGTGTCTGCCTTATTGGATCAACTTATCACATTTACATGACAATTAGGCGTCTTTGCGTGCACATATTTTTATATGACGGGAGGAAATTCTCCTGCTCTCATGCGTGGCGTTTCTGGTTCTGTGTGATTTCCTGGTGTCTGCAGATTCTGGGTCAGAGAGTCGAGTTAGCTGCAGGTATTATTGCTGCCATCAATCCAGCAGGACGTGCAGAGACGACTCGTCCCTTTTGCAAGGTGATTTAACATTTGAATAGAGGTCTGTTCTGCACAGATGACCTACTTACCTTTTTACTCCTGAGAGCACACAGTTTGTTATCTGAAGGTCGCTCTGACTCATGGACATAATATGCTGTTAGGGCATAAAAAGAAGAATGCATTGGTTCTAGGCTGGTTTGTTTTATCAGCATCTCTGCACAAAAGGGAAAAAAGATTTCACTCTCCTCCCTTCATCCTCTGTCAGTGAACGTTGTGTTTGTAGACTCCTGTGTAAACCCTCCGTCCGCTTTCTGAGCTTTTTGCACATGTTCACAGGATTTACCATGAGCAGGTTCTTCAGATTTCTGAGCGGAGACATTGTTCCTGCTCGTCAGCCGGACTCACCTCCACCGGCACCTTAAAGCGCGAGTCTCATGTCTAACGCCAACGCCGATCAAAGCGGGGAGGAACTGGGACAGCAGACTCCTCCGTGAGAGTGACGACACTCGGGAGCAAACGTTCCTGATTCTTATTCTTCTGTTTGTCACACATGAACGTTTCCTGATGGTGACCCAGGTGAGGTTGCACACCTGACTCTGCAGGTTTAGGACCAATCAAGCTGTGATTTACTCCATTTTTCAAACAGAAAATTATGTTTTTTAGTGTTTTTACTTGGTGCAGGTGCATAACTATCCCTCCTATTCTGCACTGCTGTGATACAGTAAAGTCCTAGTTACACTACTACTAGCTAGCAAAGCTAACTAGCTCCCATATTGTCTTCTGCGCCGGTCTGTGAAACCTTCAGTGCAGGGACACCAAACGCTTCATTTCAGCTGC
This sequence comes from Symphodus melops, assembly GCF_947650265.1. Lineage (NCBI taxonomy): Eukaryota > Metazoa > Chordata > Actinopteri > Labriformes > Labridae > Symphodus > Symphodus melops. The sequence goes on along the minus strand of NC_136704.1, from coordinate 2,330,495 downwards.
TGTCTCTTTAAGACCCCTTCTCCCCATGTGCCCACTCTCTTCTGATTGGCCAGCTCTCTGGAACAAGGAGGAACAGAGCGCTGCAGGGCTGCCAGGGGAGGGCTGCTCTCCAGTGCTAGGAGAAGAGAGTCTTGGTAAGAGGTTTCAGCGGCTTCTGTAGAGGCTGGACGTCGTCTGGTGAAATTCTTGGTTTCATATCGGGGAGCTTCGGTGTGATTAGCAGAAGTAGACGTTTAGCGCCCTCTGCAGACTCATACTGGGATTACTCCGTGACGCATTATCGTCTCGAGCTGAAACTTTGCCCATGTTTAGTTTGGGCGTTCATCATTGTAAAAGTGTGAGTTTAAAAATGGGGACAGTGAAGTTGACAGC
>NC_136704.1:2235123-2325123 GCF_947650265.1 Symphodus melops | reverse complement strand
TGATTGTTTGCTCTGTTTAATCCTGACGTTGTCACCACTGATGAGTCTCCTTCTCTCCTTCTCTCCTTCTCTCCTTCTGCCTCTGTGGATTTGATCTTCATCAGGTAAGTCTGTTAAAGCAGGTGAAACACAGACGACAGCAGAGTGACTTCAGAACTTTCCGGGTGTTGATGAATCAGAAGTCGGTGTTATCGCATGTTTGCATTTGGAGTGAGGCTGGCGTCACACGACAACGCTCCCGGGTCAAACCGACACAATATTTTACAAGCTGTGCCGGCGTTCAGACGGCGACAGCGTGACCCGACCCTGCAGAGTGGACAGCTGCTCACGCTGTCTCGTCACGCTGACGTCACGTCCACGTTGCAGTCCTCGTCTGTCCACAGTCTGTCTGCACTTCTTCGCCCATGTTTTGGTTTGTCGAGTATCTCACGCACGCGGCTCCTGAGGAGAGGCTACATGCACGCTCACAGTCCCTCGTGGCGTGCACACTCCATCACACTTCCACCCAGCGACGCTCGACTAAACGTGGAACAAACAAAAAGTGGGAGGGCGACGCCACATTAGTGGGTCGTGCTGAGATGGTCGTGGTGTAAAGCGAGCCTGCGTCTGTTGGTTTGTGTCATCCTCCTTTTTATGCTAAACATTAAGTGAACCTGCGGCGGGGACGTCTCGTCCTGAGTGTCTCTGGAAGCTTCCACCTGAGCGACAGCATGCTGAAAGCTTTCAAAGTGCCACAGGAAGGAGTGACAGGCGGAGGCAAACGGGCGTTTTGTCTTCATAGATAACAGATGATCAGTGAGTGTGTTGTGCTGATGGGAGGCTGCAGATATGGAAGCGTGGAGTGTGCGTGTTTGTCCGCTGTCTGCTGTCATCAGAGCGTCTCCTCTCTGAGTGCTGCTGACAGCTCAGCTGGACGGGAGGCTGTCACATGTCCTTGTCAGTCCACTCACAGACCAGGGACGCACCTCGCTATTGTCAGCTTCTATTACCTCCTCACACACACACACACACACACACACACACACACACACACACACACACACACACACACACACACACACACACACACACACACACACACACACACACACACACACACACACACACACACACACACACACACACACACACACACACACTGACCCCGGAGACCATGCACAAAACAGAACATGCTTCACATACCACACACTCGCTCCTCTGGTTACATGTCGCTCGGCTAGCTCTTCCTCGCTTTGCTTCACTCATCTCACACACACACACACACACACACACACACACACACACACACACACACACACACACACAGATCCGCGGGGACCTTGTGACCTTCCCTGTCTGCCCTGTCCCTGTTAAGTGTCAGCGCCCCCCCCCCCCCCCCCCCCCCCCCCGTACCTCCCGCCTTTAGCTGCTGCTCCCTCAGGCTCAGGTCTGAACCGTGGTACCGGGCCAGTCAGACATCCTCGCCAGCGCTCGCAGCGCTGCACACTCACCGCCCTGCTCACCTAAATCCTCTTTATTTCCAAGCAGAGAAGAAGAAGAGGCCCTGGGAGGGAGCAGCCTTAAAGTGTGATGGAAACAACCAGAGGGTGTGCTAGCTTGTCGCCTGAGTTTGTTTCTCGCCTCTGGTGGAATATGAAACGTTGTCTCTGACGCTGACGGCGGCGATGTCACGTGCACGCTCAGGAGAAGTCGGGCTGTGGCTCCGTGCACACGTCCTGACTCTCATCACATGTGCAGCTTTAGATCGAAAATCTGCTTTTGGAGAAATTGTTTTGGTGTTTTCTCATTTTGAACCGTCACAACGTGTGTGAGTGTGTTTGAGACACGTGGACAAGATGTGTGGGGACACACACACACACACACACACACACACACACACACACACACACACACACACACAGACGTGTTTGTCATCTGCAGATGTTTGAGATATAATTCAGGATATTTAATGATCGGATGAAGTCATGGGCTGGTTGTTCTGTTGTTATTAATAATACAGTAAAAGAGGAACCAATCAGTGATCAGAAATGTGAGCCCAAACAGCTGGAGCTGGGCGGCGGTGCAGACGCAGAGCTCAAAGAGGCGGACCTTTTAACCCTTCAGCTCCTGTTTGTTCCCTCTGCAGAGAGTAAAGCTTTGACTCACATCATCTCCCTCGTGTCACGATCTTTCTATCGTTTGATTTCTCGACCTGCTTGTTGATGCATATTCTAAAGCTTGTCATGAACTTGTTGCATAACCCTGAAAGACGTGCGCGCAGATTCGTCCCCTCACCACGCCACAGCGTGTATCTTAATCAGCTGATACTCATCTCCAGCGTGTTTAGGCTTCATCTTCATACCAACACCAGATGTCAGATCTTTAGAGATTTCAAAAGGACTTGTTTCTGGAGGGAATCGGACGAGTGTGGATGCACGTCTTCACTGAGTCCAAGGAGGAATGTCTCGTGCGTGTCCATCCTTCACAGGTCGTCCTTCATGCTGCTTTACTCCAGCTGTCACGCCTCTGACGCTGTTAGTCGTGGTTACAGGACGCATTTCTCACGCTTCTGCTCATCAGCCGAGAGAAGTAGCAACTCACCTCTGTTAGTCTTAAGATACCAGAGTCCTGCAGGTTTGTTACACCTTCCATATCTATGTGATTGAACTTTACGCGCTCTCTCAACGCTCATCCCACCTCCCCGTCCATTAATTCTCTTTTTTATTCTTCTAATAGTTCGATTAATAGAAATGACTCCAGATGTGTTTGCAGGAAACCTTTAAAACAAAGATTTCTGCCTTCAGGTGTCTTCATGTTGTTTCTGTCTTGTCAGTCACTTAATCGTCGGTGGTTGAGCTGCTAAAAGCAGGTTTTTGATGATTTGATAACAAATGATATCAGATGCAGAGAGATGTTAGAAGAAGAGAAGCAGCAGCAGCACTCAGAGCGACACCACAATAATTAGCATAGCGGGAGAGAGAAGCGCAGTGCGGGGAGAGATAATCATAGCGCCTTAATGTCTGCTCAATGCTATTAATCAGCAGCATTACCCATAGTGCCCTGGCTTTTCTTCACAGTTATCTCACAGTGCGGGGCGATGATGAGCTCCCCTCTCGATCCTGAGTCATGTCAGCATGATGTGTGGTCGCTGTAATTCCCACATTTCACATTTTTTCATATTTTCGCTCCACTTTCTCTTTTTCTTGCACACACACACACACACACACACACACACACACGCACACACACACACACGCACACACAGGTCTCAGAGGTCGACAGTATGAGGCGGATGATACCTCCTAATCTGAGGCTGGTCTGCACATATTAATCTGTTCTCCCATAATGCACCTCCCTGTCTGGGGATAGGAAGTGTGACCTAAAGGCATTTTTACAGGTTTTTTTTTAGCACCTTAAACAATTAAAGGTCACATGATCTCCTCTTCTTCAGGTGAGATCAGTGTCCTCGCTCCTCTTCATCATGTGTGTGAAGTGTGTTGTTGTAAATCCACTCTGATCCTGTATTTGATCATGTCTATAAACCCCTCTATTTCAGCCCTGCTCAGAACAGGCTGTTTCTGTGTCTGTAGCTTTAAATATGTAAATGAGCTGTGTCTGACCACGCCCCCTCTCTGGAAGGGCTCGGGTGTACTCGCTGCTTTCTGGCTCCATGTCCTATTGTTTACGGTGAGAAGGCAGACTCAGAGGGCAGAACAAACACCTAGCTGTGGGAGTGTCACCCACCTGGGGGAGGGGCTACTGCCCTTTGTGATGTCATGAAGGGAACATCTCCAAACGGCCTGTTTGAGCAGGCAGAAGACGGAGAGGATGGACTTTTCTCATCATTGGGGGGTTTGGAGACAGAGACATTTGTATTTCATATTTATTTTTTTGAACATCAGTTTGTGTCGATGAACCGTTTAATTTTCTGTCTTCTTCATGACCTGTTTTTCCGCTGGCTCTGTCCTCTGATTGGCTGTCGTCCTGGAGCCGTAGATTCCCGCGATGCATCTCGACCTCTCATCATCCATCACTGTAAACATTGCTCATTGCTCCCAGCGCAAATATGTTGATTGTTGTCATTCACTCACAGGCCATTTGTGTAATGGCTTTTCTCTCCCTCTCTGCCGCTGTGTGCACTGGGAGGAAATCAAACACGTATTTAATGATAATGGACTGATGTGCGAGTGAATGGACGGAGATTGGAAGAGAACGGCGTGCAGGAAAATCAGATCCCAACATCTCCAAGGTGCAAACATAATAGGAAGTCAAAAAGAATGCCTTCGCGCCTCAGCTGTTGTGAATTCTCCTTTTGTCAGGCGAGGCCCGGCCTTTGCCGCCATTGTTCCGCTTTTTTCTGAAGGAATTGGATTTTTTTTTTTTCTTTTTCTCCCTGCTCCCCTCGTCTTCCCTCGCTCACCGACGGGGAGACTTAATTAGGACATTTCTGAGTGATTTATTCACAAAAGGACACTGGCTGTACCTCTGACCAATTCCTTTTGAAAAGAGGAGGACAAAGCTCTCCACAAATCACTAATGGCGTGTCCGAAAAATAAGCACACGGCTGCTGGCCGGTGATTTATCTAAATTATTTCAGGCTGCAGACGGACTACATCCTGTTCCTTTGCTTCTTATTGGGTTTGTATTGTGCTGTGATCACCTTAATGAAGTCCGAGCGCTGTAGAAAATGTAATAATGACGAAACTGGAAACAAAGGTCACTCACCACGTGTCCTTTCCTCCTCATGAAGCTGATCTCATAAACTCTGTATAAAGGACTGAGAGGGGGTGTTCTCATTCCCTAAACTGACATCTTGCCCTTTACCTCGGCACCCTGCCAACACTCGTGCTAACTAAATAAACTCCTGTTATTATAGCATTGTGCGAGCACGCGCTCACAAAGGGAAAAGGTCAGCGTTTGAATCGCTTGGTAATCGCCTCTTTTGGTTAGCCGTGCAAACTAAATGAAAAGATGTCGGCCCCCGTGTGGGGTTAACCTACGCCGCTCCATTTCCATAAGTGACGTGCCATTAGCCGCGCCTGCCGCTGTGAGCTCTGTGACATCGGGTAATCCACTGACTCTATTTGCTGCCCATCAGCGAGTGCCGGAGGAGGAGAAACTCTCATTTCATCACATTATCTCAACACGACTCTCTCCCACCATATGGCTGAGGAGCGGCGAGGAGGATGGCGTTAGCGTGAGGCAGCTCGTTATACGTTTCATCTAAACATCAGAGGTTACGTCTGATCACTGCAGGGACTGTTAAACGCTTCGCTGGTGGAAACAAAACAAAGCTTCAGACTCTCGTAGGTCCATTATTAAAGAAACACGTCTACATGAAATGTGAAGAAGAGCTGCAGAGTGCAATAATAACTGAGCAGAATTGATGTGAACATCTGTATCAGCGATACTTATGGCTGAGTGAAATCTGCAGCTGTTCTTTGATGCATTAAAAGTCTGTGAGCCGGGGCGGTGATGTCGTGAACAGTGACTGTCGTCCTCGCTGCAGCGGCCGTGGACTCAGACCTGACCTCGGCATGTCATCGCACGACTCACTCCGCTGATCATTTCCTGTTTCTCTTCAACTTTCCAATCCATTAAATGCAAACTGTAGAACAACAAGATGCAGAGCGTTCAAACAAATAATCAAACTCACTTCATTCTTTTGCGAAACCTGCTGGATTCTGTTTCCTGTTCGTCTCCACTCTAAAGTTCATCAAACACATTCTCATTATAGCGTCATATAGACGACTCTGCTGCTACACTTTATTTAGCATAAAGCTATGCTAGCTGTGTACCCAGAGCCCTGTCTTCAGTTAAGCTAACCTGCCACATGCTTGAGCTTTCTAATGAACATTTACGCTGCAGTTAGCTCCAAGCTAACGCTCAGAAACAGATGTCAGAAACCAGGACCGGGTGCAGATCTGAAGGGTTCACCTGTGCACGCAGACACTCGGAGGATAACAGCAGTTTGTGTTTGTCTCTCCTCTTACTGAAGACTCGAGTGTCACCAGACAAACAGGACAAGATTAATTCCCCAAATCTTCCTTAAAAGAGCCCGGATGTGGAGAAACAAGCATAACTAATAGGAGTCAATAGACTTAAAGGAGTCCTGTGAGTTGTCGAAGCGGCTCCTCTGCTCCCCTCCTGCTGCAGCTCAAACCTCCTGATTGGTTTAAGAATGCACGCCTGCACAGATAATCAGCATAAATCCATGTGGAGAATTTCACAGAGTCCACAAGTGTGCCCTTCAGGGAGGAGAGACGAGCGACACAGGGCTCCACAGTCAATGTTGTTTCCACACACGCCGCCGCTCGTCACGTCCTAATCCTTCCCCCTGGAACCCGGGCGGCGTTAAACTAGCTGGAATGAGTGCCGTGCAGCGAGTAAATGGAGGGAGACGAGCGTCCACAATGGGCCAGGAAAGTGGCGGCTCTTGTAAACGGGAGGATTAGAGGGAGAGAAATCCTCCTGTCTTTGTGAAGGCGGGCCCACAGAGACAAAGCCCGGTGTTTACTCTCGGTCTCTGTAGCCACAGACTGTTCCCCGAGTCCACTTTGTGAGCAACCCAGTGCAACAGTGAGGGAATCAGAGTATTCATGCAGGCCCACTTTAATGACCTTCTGTAATTCAGTGACAAGGAAGTCCTCTGACTGTCTTTGCATCCGACGACCTCGAGTCAGGGAAAAGAGGAAATGTTGTGCAGCTCGGACTCATCCGGCACCTTCCATCAGAGAGCTTTCCTTCATTACTTTATGAGACAGGGACGCTGTCTCTTTAACGCCGCCCGTGAGGCCAAAAGATGATGCTACCTCCACCTGACATCCAGTCAGGGAACAAAGAGGCAAAGGGGAGGAGCTTAACCGTCCTGTCGTGAGCCAGGTGTCAGGGTGCTGTGTGATGATGATGAGTGGCTGACAGCCAATCAGAGAGTGAACAGGTTGACTTCCTTAGTTTTTTAGGCCCCGATGCCAATTTTTGAAACCCAAACCTTCAAGTTCAAACGCTGCTGATGTGCCTTTAAGCAAGAGTTTAAATCACAGTGCAGATATTTTAACGTTTCAATGGTTTAAAATCTCACTGTTGTTTTATCCGTGCTTCCACGAAACGCTGCCTCCCCTCCTCCTCCTCCTCCTCCTCCTCCTCCTCCTCCTCCTCCTCCTCCTCCTCGTACGCCGGCACATATGAGGCAGGTTGTATCTAATCACACGGCCGTCGTCTTTTTCTGTCATATTAACGCTGCGCAGCGACCTCATTAAGTGACCGCCCTCGAGGTCTCCAAGCTGTTCAGACTATCTGAGACGGCCACCTCTGACGCGCTGATAAATACGAAAAAGGATCCCCGGGTAACTCGGACAGGCCACCAACTCCACCTCCCACAATCCCTCACTCTCAGAAGCTAATGCTCTCTCTGCTCGACCCCACACACACACACACACACACACACACACACACACACACACACACACACACACACACACACTCATCCTGCTCTGATGGCGCCGTGTCGTCCGCTCGCCCTTCGTATGTTCTCGCTCATAGCCAAAGTGAGTCCACCAATCGTTGTGGTTTCTGTCACTGACTGGACTCGTGGTTGAAGTCACACCTTCACAGATGAGACCTGCAGGACACAGGAGCTGCTGGTCTACCGCGGTCTGGACTGGGACAGACTTTAAGGTGTTTCAGGGTTTCTTTCTGCACGGCACGTTTTCTTTAATGTAAACTCCAAAGAAATCTGACCAATCAAGGTTGACAGTAGGAGGAGCAACAACTCCCGTGCTCGTCAGCGGAGAATCTGTGTTTTAGTCAATGTCGTCTGATGGCTTGAAGAGAGCGACGTAAATGCTGTTAGTGGCTTCAAATCAGCCTCTCGCTCTGGATCGTACGACAGACGGGCTTCAGACATCGACCTGTTTTTTTACCTTCAATAGTTATCTGAACCTGTCAGTTGCAAAAGTGGACGTTTTTTTTCGTCTGACATGTTTTCTGCTGAGAGTTGAACCACCATGATGATTTCAGCTCATTTCCAGCGTGCAGGCTGAAGTCATCTTCCTTAACTTGTTTTCTACCTTTTTAGACTTCAACATAGGTGAAGAGAAAATACAACAGCTCCCCTTTAAGCAGGTAAATAAAGATTGAGGCTTCCGTCCTTATTACTGTCCTATCAGTCAAGTCAGAAAATGGCACTTTCATGTTGGGACTAAAGAAAGCGGCTGATGCACAGCCGAGATTGGCTCGTCACCGTTAGGTTTCCGTGTCTGTATTGGACACCTGATGATCAATTTAGAGCTGCACGCCGCTAACGAGCTCTTCATTTCCACGTCCTGCAGAGTGTGATGACGGGTAAATAACAGAACATTTCATTACGCTAATGTTTGGTGAGTAAAGGTGCGTGTGTGTGTGTGTCTGTGTGTGTGTCTGTGTGTGTGTGTGTCTGTGTGTGTGTGTGTCTGTGTGTGTGTCTGTGTGTGTGTGTGTCTGTGTGTGTGTGTTCAGTGTTTGTGTGTCAGGCGGCTGGTTGATGGAACCATTCAGTCTCGTAGACGCGCCCTCCAGGGATTCACTTAGCTCGTGTCGGTGGCTCCTCCGAGGTGTTTGTCTGTTTCACTTTCTATTTCCTGCAAAACAAACGTTCATAAAGTCTCATTTTGAAAAATCACAAACATGCAGCAAACGGTTTTTCCAATCAAAACGGGCCTCTGTGTTTGCAGCGCGGCGTCAAATCAAACGCCGTCAAAGACACAAAGTATGGTGGAGCGAAACGTCGAACACATGTTCATTAATAACAAGGCTTTGGTGTAAATACAGAAGCTAATCAGACAAACCTCGCCTTATGAGGTAATCAGGAGAGATCTGTGTGTGTGTGTGTGTGTGTGATCGGGTTCCCAGGTAATTATAGCAGACAGCTGCCATGGCATCCTGGATCAGTCCCACGTCAACAAGCCACCAACACACACACTTTGACACATGCACACACACACACACACACAGAGATACACAAACCGGCTCCCACACCAACATGGCTTCATTATTAGCGGGCTGATGCTCAGATTTGTGTCGCTTTATTCAGCGCCTGAGACAAGAACGGGCAGATTGTGTCTGTGTTGCATCGTGAGCGGCTCGTACACAAGACGAGATGCTGCAGGAGGAGCTGTCGAGATAACAGGAGACAATGATTTGTAAAGGTGTGCAGGCTGCAGACTGTTATGCTAAACATCCTCAGCTTTGTGAGGGAGACAGTCGCTCTCACCCGGCTGCAGGATGTGTTCTCCTTCTTTAGTCCTACACCTGATCCCCCCCCCCCTGCTGTGTTCTCCAGGCGCGCTGTAGTATCATGCCTGCATGCATCATGAACCCCCTAACAAATTACACAGAGTAGCCACTCCGCTTCCCCTCTCACTCAGCTGTCAAGTGGAGCCACTGAAGCATTCTCCCTCCTCTCCACCTCCATCCATCCATCCCTCCATCTCCCACTCCAGTCCTCTCCTCCTGGCACGCTCCTTTACTCCCCTTCCCCCGCCTCCTGTTTCATCTACCTGAGCCCCCCGCCCCTCCTCTTCATCATCCCCCTTCATTTATCCATCTGTCTTCCATTACTTCATCCCTCCTTCTTCTCCCGTCCTCCCACACTGTCACATGCTAGAGACGGATTCTCTACCTTTTCCAAACATACTGTGCAGCGTTTACAGATGTTGCCCAGCTTAGATTTCACTTCTTTATTTTCTCCCCTTCACACTGAGATTTAATACAATGCTCCGTGTTATGATTACACCTCATCTTAAATCACATTTACTCTTCATTAAAAACTTTTCATCAGTTTTTGATTCAAATAAAACTTAGCTGAGTCTAATTGTATGAACATGTTACTGAATGTTTTCTGCACCTATTTAACCGTTTTTTAAAGATTACCTGTCAGACCTTACACGCTCAATCTCTTCACACAGAATCAAAAATATTCCACATGCAAATGCTGAATCTGTGGGTGCAGAGGACTCGGATGTTTTGACTTCTAGTTGCAGTACGAGTAGCATGGGCACGTCTTATTTCAGCCCTGCTCAGAACAGGCTGTTTCTGTGTCTGTAGCTTTAAATATGTAAATGAGCTGTGTCTGACCACGCCCCCTCTCTGGAAGGGTTCGGGTGTACTCGCTGCTTTCTGGCTCCATGTCCTATTGTTTACGGTGAGAAGGCAGACTCAGAGGGCAGAACAAACACCTAGCTGTGGGAGTGTCACCCACCTGGGGGAGGGGCTACTGCCCTTTGTGATGTCATGAAGGGAACATCTCCAAACGGCCTGTTTGAGCACACATTTTCTGAAAAGTGGAGCAGGCAGAAGACGGAGAGGATGGACTTTTCTCATCATTGGGGGGTTTGTAGACAGACTAGTGTTACATGGTGAGGAGGATTTTAGAGAACATGTGACCTTTGACCTGCCGGCTCTTAAAGGCTCCGACACGGTGTGATAATGTGAAACAAAAACAAACAAAGTCCTGCATCTCCTAAAGCTGGAGAAACATTTCTGGCAGGAGTGAAATTAAAAACCTTTCTCAGTCCTTCCAGCAGCAGGAAGTGAGTCAGCTTCTTACTCATCAGTCAGCCGCTCACGTTTTAAATCTTAACCAAACCTAGTTTATTCACTCATGGTTGAGTAACAGCACAAATGTGACGCACTGGAAATGTAGTCAAGCCTGCAGTAAAGGTTTGGCAGGTGAATGGCGAGCCTTTTAGATGAGTTATTTAAACGACTCTCTGATCTTTCTGCCTGCTGTTTATTCGGACACAGCATCCAGTCCACTGATTAGCTCCACATCCAGGATAATAATAGGCTCCTCTGCAGCTGATGTGTGCCTTCATGACCTGTTTGGGGATTTGTTCTGTGATGGAGCCGACATGTGGGCAGAGAGCCTGAGTGCTGGATGTCTAACCTGACACTCAGACATTAGAGCCAACACGCTGAGCTCCGCCGCTCTGTCTTCACAGCGCAGAGGAGCGAGACGCCGCTCTGATTAATAGTCTGACGGTGGAGCCCTGACCTCTGAAGGTCGCCAGGTTGTTGCCTGTTTGACTCGCCACATGAGTGCCCACGCCACACACTTATTCATGGCCTTATATACAACAACACACACACACGGGCAGCGTAACGCTCGGCTGCCTCTGAACCAACGCCGCTGGGAGGATATTTAGTGTTTACTGTCCTCTGAGGAGCTCTGAATATCTCCGCTTTACTGCTGTGATGAGACGCCTCGGCTTTCATTAGCATGTCACTGCATCGTGAAACACCTCGCCCAAACGACACGTGGCTCAGTCAAAACCTCGAGTGATAAGCAGGCTCAGTTACGCCACAAGTCTCTGCTCTTACTTCTAAACAGACGGACATTTTCACACACTGTGTCCCCTCACAGCGAGGACGCTTCTCCCCGGCGTCCTCCCACAGTCCCAACACACGCTGCTGACTGTCTGCAGGTGTGAATGTGGTCTCTCTGTATGTCAGCTCTGTGATTGACAGGTGAACAGTCCGCCTCTCGCCCAATGACGGCTCTGATGGGCTCCAGCCCCCCCCCCCCTCGTGACCCTGAACTTAAACAGGTGGTGTATATATGATGGAATGATGGTTGCACATATTTCATCAAGTATGTTTGATAAGCAAAGACAGAGAAGAGCGGTCAACGTGGAGACACCTCGTGCGTTAGCTTGACGGAGACGACGTCATAGTTACTCAAGTATGACGTTTAGATCTGTGACCCTCAACTCGTCTGATTATCCTGCCAGGCTTTAACAACCTCACATGTGGACATATATCATGTCAACCAAACGGACAGACTTGAGTTTAAATTCTCCTTCTGCTCCGTCGACATGTGAGATCTGTTTTCATGTTAGCGTAGCTCTGAGGCGATGAGCAGGACACACACACACACACACACACACACACACACACACACACACACACACACACACACACACCTTCCCCAACCTTGATCGCTGGCCAAATAGAAGCCATCCTGCCCTCCGCCCACCTTTTGATATCGGAGCTGATCCTCTCTCTTACCTCCGCTTTAATAGCGCTCCCATTGATATGCATTGGTTTCCAGCTGCAGAGTCTTCCTCTGGAGGTGCAGAAGGGTGGAGCAGCGCAGGTCGTGACCCCTAAAGCCAGGAGTTACATCGGGGGGGGGGGGCTGCTGGTTTCCCCCTCAGAGAACAGTGTGTGAGGACATGATGAGATGCTCGTGTCTGCAGCTCATTTATCCCTCGAGCTGAAACGCTTCCTTTAAACCATCAGGGGGGGTGAAACCTGAGTTCCAGCTCCAGGAAGGTGTTCTCTTGTCATTTAGAATTCCGGTCACTCCCGATGTGGCTCCTCGCTCGTGGTGGGAGGAGAGCAGGTGTATGAAACAGTGAGTAATCACAGGCAGATTGTAGTTTGCCGTCGGGGTCTCGGCTTGAATATGGCAGCTAAACGCAGCCTGAGGGGCTCCCCCGGCGCCACGGCGCCCGGAGGGAACGCACATTACATCGCTCGTGGCTTTTAGTGCTGCAGAGGGTGGAGTTTCCTGCAGAGCACAAAGACAGAGCGATTCTGTCCCTTTATCAAACTCAAAGTCGGGTTGTCTCAGCTCGCGAGATCATCAGCTTAGACGTCATCAAACGAACGCTCAGCTTCACGTGACGTCTCTTATCTGGTCTCCTCGTTCCCTCTCTCCTTTGATCCTTTCCTCACATCTCTCCATGCGTCTCTGATTAAACCAGGCCAGATGATCTGAGCAGCTGAAACATATTCATAAGTTCATTTCTTTAAGTTAAATGGTGATATAGTGACCGGAACTACGCGGAGCGTTTTCACAGCTAACCGCTTTGCTTTGGTGAAAATGAACTGGAGTCCGTTTGCCAAGTTTAACAGCACAGAGAACATGTCTGCATGTCTTATGTTAGTCAGATGCACTCTGGGATCTCTCGATAGTGGAGGTGGCGATCGATCGCGTAGTGTGGCGCATTGAAAGACATGCAGAGGCTGTTTGTTCTCTTGTTCCAGAACAGTTCATACAAGCAGTGAGTAAGATGTTACTCATAGCAGCACTGAAGGAAGGCGTGAAAGTCACGGACTGTTTGACGATTGTCGTGGGCCGCTCAGTGGACTCGATGCAGACGAGCCGCACCGACAGGCCTGAAAACGCCCGGTGTGTCTGCTGCTGTCCAAAGATGGCCGAGCTGCTCTGTGCGGAGCTGCAGCTGCAGGTAGTAATTACTGATTAGGCCGCTCAAAGTGGGGACAAATGCAGTGTGTAATCAGGGAGCCCGTCGACTGTGGGAGCCCTTCACAATGGCGTGTAATTAACAAGATAATTGGGGAGAGATGGCGAAGATTTCTGCAGTTCTTCCTGATTTGCATGTCGTTTTGCTCGGAGTTCTTTATGACTTCTTCTTCTTTCTTTTTTTTTTCCGGTAATGATGCCGTCTCCTACGGTGGGACTCGCTCGTGTCGTGGATTCAAAAGGAGAGAGTGCGGCGTGCACCTGTGCACTCGTGAGACGCCGTATTTGTTCGGCGGAGTCGCTCTCCGTTCTACGAGAGCTCACATTCACACGCAGCACATGAACGCACCGCCAGCCTTTTTTTAAGTGTGAGTTGATGGTTCCTCCTCTCGGGCCCAGAGGACATCTCTCCGTATGTATTCATTAGTGTTACTCTCACAATGACGGCAGTAATGAGTGCTCGGGCGGCTTCCTTTCCAACACCGTTCACTACATCACACACTCAGATAGAGAGAGATGTTTATCGCTCCTTTTCCAATTATATTTCTCCAGATTAAGGTGTCGCAGTGGCACTCGTTTCCTTGACAACGCTGTCGTTATTTCACCCTTCTTTCAAGTACCGTTAATCTGAGCGGATATGAACTCTTCGTGTGTGTGTGTTTTTGTTCCCCGCTCTGTCCGGCCTCTTCAGCCCACATCCCGCCGTTCGTCTTTGACTCACTCGCACGGGAAGCTTTTCTTTCCTCCTCCTCCTCGTTCGGTCTCTCCTCTGAGTTTGAAGGAGCTCCTCGTGGCTCGGATTAAAACCTGCTAAAGTGCCACGAACAAACAGCGTGTTTATTCGATTTTTGTCTCACTGAAACAGAGGAGAGCAGGAGCGGGCGAGCGAGAGAGAGAGGGAGTGTACCTCTGTAAATTGATGAAGCATGAAGGGTGTTAATAATGTATAAGGTTTTCAAAATTCAATTTCAAAATGTGCGCCGTTGGAAGGAGGAGAAAAAAGCGGCGAGCGCCTCAGCAGGAAGTGTGTGTTTGACAGGTGACATGATTCTTTTTGGTGTAATTGATTTGCTTTGCCATTTGTTTCTCTCTTTTTTCATCTTTCGTGAAGCAAAGCAGACCGCCGCCGTGATAGATGAACCCGCTGGAGTTCATTTTTCCCCTCCACGCTGCCGAGTCGCCTCCAGTGCAATGAACAGCGGCGCTCTCCTGTGCACGTTATGGCAGAATAGTAATGTTCCTCACTTCCTAAACATACGTCTGCCTCTGTACATGTGGGCTTTCAGCCCCCCCCCCTGCTTTTTTTAAGGAGGCAACACGACGAGAACAGGAGGGAAAGAAAGTGCTGGATGACCTTTGAGAGGATTTAAACGCTTTTCTCTGATATTTTGTAAAATTACAGTTTGTGCAGAAACATGCAGAAGAACCCGTTAGTGCAGTTTAAGCACATTGTTGAGAACCAGGTGGTGATCACCTCTGCTCATGCTCTGCGTGGACAGTACGAGCTGCGTCTGTGTGAGCGTGAAGCGAAACATCGAGTCGTCATCCTGCGACTTTCAAACACACACCAAGTCCAGGATCACCTCTCTCCATCCTTCTGTTTCTTCTTTGTGTTTGATGTCAGTTTAAAAACGCTTAGGAGCACGTCGTGTGACTGCACGCGGCGCTCTGTGACGTCACAGTTCGACCTCGTGCTCACACTGAGCGCTCCGAGGTCGCAGCTTCACCTTTCATCTGACCGTGCTCATGACTCCTCTCTCTCTCTTTCATGTCTTCCTGGTTGGTTCCTCTTCATCAGGTAAGACCTCAGCTGTTTCCCTCCTAAGTGTGTGTGTGTGTGTGTGTGTGTGTGTGTGTGTGTGTGTGTGTGTGTGTGTGTGTGTGTTTCATCACGTCACTGACCTCTCACTAAAGGCTGTGCACATGAAACTCCCCGCCGTGAGAACCTCAGGTCGGCTGTGTGTTGTCATACATCATCTGTATCCCTGTGTGTTTGTCAGCTGCTCACACACACACACACACACACTCACAGTACACATCGTGTGTGTGTGTGTGTGTGTATCACTTCCTGCGGTTGGCTTGTGCTGTCTGACTCAGGCTTTATCCTCGAGGTTGGTGTTGCTTGGATCATCGTTGTCTCTGCAGCAGTTATTAGACACGTCACTTTCACACACACACACACACACACACACACACACACACACACACACACACACACACAGCTCTGTGACTGTTAGGACTAAAATGGTTGTAATTGTGTTTAGTCAAAGGGCTCGCCTGTAGCTGACATCCTCGCCGTCTGTGATTCCTCCTTCACTCGCTGTAGCTCCGCCCCTCTTCCTCCTTTCATCTGCAGAACACTCATTCACTTTTTACTGCCGTGTGAGTGTGTGAACAGCTTGCGGGGCGGGAGCGCAGTAATTACCACGGTTATGTCAGGCGGAGCTGGTGAACGTAGCCCGGGGAGGAGAAAGGCCACGGCGCGGCGATGGCCCCCCGAAAATTAATGTAGAATTGGAAATGAATCAATAGCTAATGAAAATGTGTGTTCACTCCATTACTGCGTTTATGACGGCTGCAGCCTCGGGCGCTGCGCTCCGTCAGCTGAGTGCACGGCGAGTGGCGGCGCCTGTGTACGCCTCCTCGCTCTCTCTCTCTCTCTCTCTCTCTCTCGCTCGCCCTGCTTCAGTGTCTCTGTTTCTCCTCAGTTATTATTCGATTGAGGTTTTTAAATTCGCTCCAGCATTCGTCTCCTTTAAGGACGACTGACTCTTCGTCTTCTTCTTCTCTTCTCGTGTGGAGCGACTGAGTTACGTCTCTCGTGTCTGCGTTTGGTTTCGTAAAGTTTAAAAAAACTCCCCCATCCTTGACCTCGCCACAGGTTAAGAGAAAAAGCTTTCTGCTGAGTCGCTTGGCGAGCGTTAGCCAGAACAACCATGAACACGTCATAGTGTTAGAAGACTGAGGCTTGTTAAGAGACATGCAGCAAAGGTCAGAGGTCAGATTCAGTCTGAGAGCGGCTGCGATGAGGACTGTAGCGTCCGTACGCCGGGCGCTCGATGTAACTGCTAGGCTAGCCGGCGTCTCATTTCTGACGCCTCCCTGTAATTTTCTTTGGGAATATTAATGCTGAGGACTCGATCACTGTCGATTTAAACGTTTGAAATCGGGTCATCGTCGTGGTGATAAGATTCAGAAGTGATAATGCTGCAGGAACTTTGTGGTTCGCAATCAAAACCAAACCAAAAAGGTGACGTCAGAGCTGGAGGGGAATCGTGGGAGTGATTCTCTCTGACTCACTTTAACCCGTCCCGCTCATAAACAAAGACTCCTCTAAACTCCTCCTGAGATCTTCAGCCTGTCAGCGAACATTTTACAAACCATGTGACGTGTTCTTCTTTGCTCTTCATCCTGAGGTCTTCGTCGTATTGATTAGCTTTGTATCTATGCTAACTATACGTTAGCTCCTCCTGCCTCCGTGTTTGTTGCCACGCGGCTTTATCGAGGTCAGGATTTAAAACAAGCAGCAGATAAAAGTGCAGAATCCTGCAGTTCCTCGAATGTCCACTTGAGGCAGTCCACACAAACAAAGACATTCCCGTTAGGTCCATTTTTAAAAATGTTTGTTATTACAGCAGTTCACAGCCTGGTGCATGATCTGAAGCTCTTTTGTTTTTCAATAAAAACTGTACAGTGTTTTTAATTTTTTAAGGTTAAGAGTTAGAATTAAGGGGCGTGGCTTATACGACTGACCGGCTGGCGCATTGTAGCGGTTTTCCAGTCGTCTAAAGGCTCACCTCAGCTCCACCTCTTTGTCTGTTTCTACATTAACCTGAAGTTATTACGAGTCAACACTTCAAAACAAGTCTTCAGACCTTGATGGGCGGCGTTGTTGAGACTCCGCCCATGTTTTATAGAGTCTGTGGTTTAAACACAACACGAGAGAAACCGCGGCCTTAAATCTTTGTGTGAATATAAAAAGAATGAAGTCTTGGAGAGAATCAATAGCTATAATGTCACATGACTTCGGTGTATTGATGTTTCCTGTCACCGTGCATGTTTGAGCCTCGTGCACATCGATAGGTGTTTAAATCTGGAGCGTGACCGCCGGCTCTGCCTGGTTACGGTTGCTAAGCTGAGATTGGCACTCACAGTTTGGAGATGGTGAAACACCAAAGTGACTTTCAGTGGCAGTGATGATTTGAAGTCAGGATCCAACCAGCACGTCTCTGGACAAAGAGAGAGAGGAGGGAACCTTGGCTGTCACTCATCCAGGTTGAACAGGGACGCGGCGCTCGCTGCACATTAGTCGACTGCTCCCTCAGGATTCACAGATCATTTCTCTTCCCTGACACGCTACAAGCGGCGCCGCCCCGGGGTTCCTGACGGAGCATGACACCGCCGCTGTGTGTGTGTGTTGCAAAGGGGCCCACACCTCTGCCCATCAGCACCTCCTGCAGTCTGTGAACCCTCAGGGCCCCCCGCCATCCAGGCCTCACTTTGTTACCGCGCCGCTTGATACTGTAGATAAACGCAAACTACATTTTCACAAGGTTGCCGTGGACACCGGCGAGTGATTTAAAGCCCGCGTGAGCTCCCTGCAGCTGTGCGGCTTCACTTTAACACAAACCCAGACGGAGTGCTGTTCAGACAGACAATTAAAGGTGTTTCATTCTGTGTGAGTCCTGTGAATGAAACCAGGGATTCTTCACAGTCAGATCATGCACAGAACATCTGTGATGTTCAATTCCTTCAAAATCAATGTATTGAAAAAACTGCAGCAAATCAACATGGCTCCCAAAAACATCACCGTGCAGAAAGCAGCATTTTACCAAGTCGCTTTAAAATGTCATCAATAATAAGAACTCCAGACGTCCTGCTGTATCGAGCTTCGGATGTGTTGGGGACAAAGTCTCAGCTGACACATCTGTTCCATTTTCACGCTGCTGGGTCCCGCCGGTCCAGGAGCCAAGGCTTCCTCTGGGGTCGAGAGTCCCTCAAGTGATAATGTGAAGCGTTCAGAGATGTTCCTGCGGAGAGGGAGGGAGGGAGAGAGGGTGAGGTGTCTTATCGTGCCACAGAAACCTGCAATCATCCTTGGCGGCAGATTAGTGAGCGAGCCGGGGAGCCTGAGAATCTGTGGTCGGGCCGAGCAGGTGGCCTCCCACACCGAGCACAGCACATTTATCCTGTGTGTTAGCAAACAAACAGCTCAGCGAACCGCCACAGGCTCATGTTTCCACCATTACTGGAGACACCTTTCATTTGTCTTTGGACTGTGGGGGGAGAGAAGAGGGGGAGAAGGGAGGAAGTTTGGATTGGGGGAGGAAGAGAGCAGCGGGGCTGGGCTCGGCTCGGAGCCGTCAGGTTTGTGAAGTGAGCAGTATCACACTCGGCCTGCTGTTGGCTCTGGCTCGTTGTCAATCAACACTGGTGTTTAGAGAGTTTCATGTAATGTGTTTGGGACGAGTCCAAAAGGCTCGTGCTCCTAATATTACAACTGCTCCTATGATGGTTTGTTTCAGAGTGAGGTGAACACAGACACACAAACAAGACGCAGCTTTAAACTGTTCACAGGGTTGAACAGAGAGCAGGTGACTGAGTTGTTAAAAAATATTTGTTTTTATTTCCTACATTTGATCGTGATAGATGGAGAACTGAAAGGCAGGGTTAGTTTTCAAAAACTAACATGATTTTAAAAGCAGTGCTCTGTTTGCACCCCCTCCCCTTTGTGCTCCTTCTAAAGCCACGCCCCCTATGCTCCCTCTCAAGCCACGCCCCCTCCCTCTGTGCTCCTTCTAAGGCCATGCCCCTCCCCCCTTTGTGCTCCTTCTAAAGCCACGCCCCCTCCCCCTTTGTGCTCCTTCTAAAGCCACGCCCCCTCCCCCCTTTTGTGCTCCTTCTAAAGCCACGCCCCCTCCCCTCTGTGCTCCCTCTCAAGCCACGCCCCCTATGCTCCCTCTCAAGCCACGCCCCCTCCCTCTGTGCTCCTTCTAAGGCCATGCCCCTCCCCCCTTTGTGCTCCTTCTAAAGCCACGCCCCCTCCCCCCTTTGTGCTCCTTCTAAAGCCACGCCCCCTCCCCCCTTTGTGCTCCTTCTAAAGCCACGCCCCCTCCCCTTTGTGCTCCTTCTAAAGCCACGCCCCCTCCCCTCTGTGCTCCCTCTAAAGCCACGCCCCCTCCCCTCTGTGCTCCCTCTAAAGCCACGCCCCTCCCCCTTTGTGCTCCCTCTAAAGCCACGCCCCCTCCCCTCTGTGCTCTGTGGAATGTGCAGCTCATGCGTGCAGCAGAGTTTGAATAAATATTAGAAGAAGCATAAATAAATTCGGTGATGAGTTGGGCCGATGTCAGCAGTCAGTGTTTTTTTGTTTCCTCCTCTCTCCTCCCTCGCTCTCTCACCGTCTCTCTGACGTGTTCAGCGGTGACGATCACCTCCGGGCTTTTCCCCTCACTTTGTCTCACTGACGAGGACAAATCAATAAGCAGGTGACCGTTTTCATCTCTGATTTCCTCTTTGATTCGAATGAACGCTTCCAACCTGCCGCTCGGGGACCCTTCTCCTCTCATCTCTCTCTCTCTGAACAAACGGAAGCTTCCTTTTTAAATCCTTTTTTTTCCTGCTTTTGTATTTGAAGCATAAAGACATAAAGGCTGTCTGAATGAGCTGTTAAATGTCAGAATGAATCGCCGTGCAGAAAACGCTCGTATTACCATTCATGCCGGGGGGTTGTTCTGGATTATGATGCAGTTTCTCTCTCCTAATCACTTTGGCTCCACACTCATTGTTTTAATTCATTTTCTCAAGGAAATTGAAACCAATTTGTTCAAACTGCTGTAATATTCTGTTACTGTAAACCTCCTTAGCTGAGAGTGGATGTGTAAATTAATTAAGGACAGCTGTGTCATGTGACAAGAATATCTCACATTATTACAAAAGCCTAAAGGGACTCTTGAGCCCTGCCTTATATTTCCCTGCATGAACCTCCCGTTACATGTGGTGCCTTAAAGGAGCAGGATGTAAACATGCTGTTAGGCCACGCCCCCTCCATCCTGAAGGCTACTGCGTTTGAACAAACAGCAATGATATACAGAAAAGAGGGTTCTCTGTCCATGGTGCTGAAATGAGTTGTATTTGCTTCGTGTATTACATGCGCACAGGCAGCAGGTGCAGTGGATGGGAGGATGAGAAACCTTTACGTCTGTTTGCACAGCGTCGAGCAGCAACAACACCACGCCATCCTGCACATTCAGCTTGGCACTCCAAAGTCAAAGAGACGGGAATATTCCCCCAATCTAAGCTGGGAAGTTGTGTCACCAGTTAGTGATGATCGGGTGGTTTCAAAGCGTGCTGGTTAGCTGTAACGCTCGTCGTCTTCATCAGGCCTGTTTCCCACTAACGAGCTCTATTAGATCACCTCACACGTTTAACAGAAGATTACATCGGCAGCACTGCGGGCGGAATATGTTTTTATAATACAGCTGTAATGAGAGGAAGTTAAGGACATGTGAAGAGCTGAGCAGGAATAAGTCATTGGACATGGTGAACCAGGCCGGGAGGGCAGATCGCTCAGAGAGGCGCGTAATGCTGTCGGATAGCTGCTAAATGAAAGTGACGTGACAGCGCTAATGAGACGGCTTCACATTACGTGTGACTCCCGCCGGAGGGACGCATTACAGCTGACTTAATGAGAGGAGATATTGTACACAGGCACTTCTGTAGCTGAGCGATGAGACCGCCGGCCTCGCTGCAGAGCTACAAGCAACCGCAACCAGAACGAGAGAGAGAGAGAGAGAGAGAGAGAGAGAGAGCTTTGTTAAAGAGGCTGACGGGCCGAGCAACAGGCGGCGAGACGGAGAAACGATCAGGAGCAGGTCAGGCTGCGTTTACAACGTCTGCTTTATAAATCCTGACATCATCAGTCGCTTCATTTAAACACAACAGTGTCTGATAGGTGCTCGTTAAAGGGCAGTGTGTGTGTGTGTGTGTGTGTGTGGACAGTCTGCACGCTGAGCTCGGTCAGTCTGTGTCCGTGTGACTGATGGGTCTGCAGCTTCTATTGACTGAGAAAGAAGAGCAAAGAGAGGGTCACAGGAAGGTGTGTGTGTGTGTGTGTGTGTGTGTGTGTGCGTGCGTGTGTGTGTGTGTGAGAGAGACGGTGGGTATGATCGTCTTTCCAACTCTCCACAAGTCACACCTCATTAGCAGGTAGTGGAAAAGAGAACGGTGTTATGTCTGCAGTGAAACAGCTTCTCTCACACACACACACACACACACACACACACACACACACACACACAGATCTACCCCAATTACCCCTGTCCTGTCCCCTGAGCTGACGGCTGAGTTATGCTGACAGGCATAGTGAGAGGGGAGAGAAAGGCAAAGAGAAGGAAGGAAGGACGGAGAGGAGAGGAGAGGGTGAGGAGAGGAGAGGGTGAGGAGAGGAGAGGAGAGGGTGAGGAGAGGAGAGGAGAGGGTGAGGAGAGGAGAGGAGAGGAGAGGGTGAGGTGAGGAGAGGAGAGGGTGAGGAGAGGAGAGGAGAGGAGAGGGTGAGGAGAGGAGAGGGAGAGGAGAGGAGAGGGTGAGGAGAGGGTGAGGAGAGGAGAGGGTGAGGAGAGGAGAGGAGAGGGTGAGGAGAGGAGAGGGTGAGGTGAGGAGAGGAGAGGGTGAGGAGAGGAGAGGAGAGGGTGAGGAGAGGAGAGGGTGAGGAGAGGAGAGGGTGAGGAGAGGAGAGGAGAGGGTGAGGATAGCAGAGAGAGAGGGAGGCAGAATGAAGCATGTCACCTGCTTCACTCTGTAAATGGACGTCCCCCTCAATCTCGCCATCAGCGACGTATCCGCACGGCCTGGGAGTGAAGAAAACAAGCGGGCGAAGAGACGAGAAGAAAAGACGGAAAACGGCCGAGAAGAGTTTCTTTCTCCGCTGCTGCAATTTTTTACGATCTCTAAAGACAAATGTGGCAGGATGGAATTACTCTGCCACGTCTCAGGCACTCATTTGCAAATGCCATAAAGTGCAGGTATAAATCTCGCTCCAAGATCCACTTTATCTGTGGCGTCTGGCTCTTCAGCTGCAGCTTGTCAGACGTGTGTTTTCTGCGTCTTGGTTTAAAGAAAAACAAAACGGCACAGTAAAGTCGGACGTGTCTGAAAAACGCTGAACGATGATGTTTAAGAGCAGCAGATACTGACAGACCGCCAGACATTTTCACACAACGTTTAAAACCTGCAGCCTTCAAAACTCGACACCGGCGTGCTTTCATCGAGCGCACGCCGTCGCCTCACCTGGACGCAAATCAAACTCATTTATACGAGGAAGAAAGCTGTGAACAGGAGTCTGTTTGTAAAGTTCCTCGTCTCCACCCTGAGACTTGATCCCATCAGTTTCAAGATGGAGGCGGCGCCCAGCGTCTCTTTCTCGGCTGCTCCGTCTTTCTTTGTGCGTCCGCTCCGACCGCTTTGAGCTTCAAGTCTTTCACGTTTTCACAAACCAGCGGCCTTTTGCAAGCGTTTAATATTCCACGTATTTTCACCACCTACAGGTTGTGTCTTTTACCCACAACCTCTGCTGGCGTTCTCAGCACGCCACTGCTTCATGCAAGCGTTTCCGAGTGCACATCCAGCGCTTTGCTGCACAGTGTGACACCTGGAGGTCAGCAGATCGCCGGCCTTAAGAATAGAAAGATGAGTTTTGTTGGAGTCGTGGCCGACATCATCTCCATTCTTTTTTTATCCTCTTTTAAAAATGAAATGTTTGATATCATCAGACGTTTAAAGAACGCTGACTGCTGCCATCGGTAAGCTTTAAATACGTGAACATTGTCAACAGCCAATCGGAGCGCTCCGTGCAGGACAGTGGAGTCCCTTCAGACGACTGGTGTCTCCGTGTCCTCGCTCAGCGTTGGACCAGCCGCTTGTTTTTGGCCTCAGGTGTTAGCACGGCAACGGTTAGCTTTAGTTAACCAGGAATAAGTCGGCTGTTGTGAGGGGAATGGAAATGTTTAGCTAACAGCAGGCTAGGTCAGCTAGCTAAATTAGCTAACGTTAAAACAAACCCTGTTTTAAACTGAACTCCAAAACAGTCAGAGGACTTTTAAAGACATCGTGGATGAATACTTGACCTGGCGTGTCATTCAGGAAACAGACTCTGAGTCGCCTCAAACGTCTCTGCTTTTAATTTCTCCATGTAAAACATCCTCTGTCACTTCTTGAGTATTCATAGAGACGCTGCACGCTGACCACTCTTCATGTCTGGTGTTTATGCAAAGACAGCTGCAGCCAGCTTCTGTCTGTCAGACACTTTCTCTTTTTCTCGCCTGTAGTTTAGCAATTAGCAGCACTCGTTAGCGGCCTGCTCTCACGTCGTGGTAAACATCGCACGCAGACAAGCAAAACAGTGCAGGTGGCGGCGTCTGAGGCATTAACAACAGCGATGAAAGATGATCACACGGCATTATCAGCACATCAGACACTGAGTGATGAGTACAGTCACTGCCTTAATTTATGCATTGCTACTCCGTCTTGTCAGCAGCGTTCAGCTCGAAGGATTTTACTTCCACCGCGAGGAAGAGTGGAAGGACGGAGAGAGGGAGGCAGGGAGAGAATAAAATAACAGCGGCAAAGCGCGGATTTTCTACTTCCTCTCTGACCAAATCCCACCATTTCAGGAGATTAACCTCGGCATGCGATAAATGTTCGACTTCTTCTTCCCTTCCAATTTCCTTGGAGCTAGAAACTCCAGAAGCCAGCGCGGCATGTAAGATAAAAAATGATCACCTAATTCACTCAAGCACAAAATACATTTCTGGAGAGAGGAGGCGAAGCGGGCGTGGAGGAGAGAGAGAGAGAGAGAGAGAGAGAGAGAGCGAGGAAGAAGAGGGAGTGTGTCACCGCCGTAGCGCCGCCGCTCAAAATTCTGCTCAATCAATTATTATTAAATGAAGCACTTATTCAAACAGACCTGTGTGCAGGGAAGAAGAGAGAGGAGGAGTCTGTGAAAAAAAATCCTCCTTTTTCTCTCATCCTGTGGGATTAATCTCATTGTTCAGCTCTCCCCGTTACCCATAGTGCACCTCACATGGCAGCTGGGCTCGGGCGCTGTTGATTGCTGAAGGTGCCCTCTGCAGATTGCTGCTGCCACTAAGCCATTTAAATGGAGTTGTTAATAAAACGTAGCCATGATTGCCTTCCACTTCTCCCTCACGCTGGTTTGGCAGATGGTTGTCGCAGGACTAATGTCGGAGTTAGACTAACCATCAAACTGCACTCGAGCTTCAGTGAAGAAATCACTGCATCCTTCTTGAACTGTGTGCTTTCACTTGTACTGACGACTCCGTCGAACTCAGATCTGCAGCCGTGTTTTATCACACACGAAGCAGAATCTGACTGTTGTTGTTCAAAGATCTGCTTCGACGTGCGTCACATGGTCTGACATCTGTCCCGAAGGATCCGCCTTCACTTCACGAAGAACTAACAACAAAAAGAGAAGCAAGAAAATAACAACCGAGACGTCTGAACGCCCTTTAAAGCGCCCGGCTTCAAATGAAGAAGATGTTTTATACTTTATATTCAAGCAGGATCCAAAATAGTGATTTGACTGGGTTTTAATGTGCACATTTAATTGTGAAGGTTTGTGTAACAAATTTAATGCCATATTTTTTTCAAAAAGCTAAAAATGGAAAATACATGTGAAAAATTATAGAACATTAGATTAGACAGAACCTTGAATAAATCATCAACAATATGCATGAAAAAAGGATCAAATGTGCTCGAGATAAAAAAACACAAAGACGGAGAAGAAACATGAAGCACCAAAACAACTCTCTACGTATGTGCATCAGACCCTCCCTGTTTCCCACAATGCAAAGCGGCAGGTCAGAGATGGAAACAGACGGACAGCAGCGTCCATCGTGAAAGAGGACATAATCCCAATCAGACAAAGAGACCAGCCGACATCTTTGTTGATCAATGAAACAGTCGTCGGTGTTTGTCAGACTGAAAGTGGACGCCACGCTGTAGCGGCGTTTGTTCACTTCCTCAACGCACGAGCAGAAACCAGCTCGCCTGCTGATGAAGGTCGTTCGCAGGATGCAGTACATGCAGCGCCCTTCAGTCTGTGACTGCAGAGGGAACCTGCAGTGACTGCTTTAATTTGTGATCTTTATTGCATCATGATCGACACGTTTCCGTTGACAGCCTTATTGAACATGTGATGTTCTCCGGAGACTGAAAAGACGGCCCACTCGTCTTCTTCCTCTCTGACTCGTCGAGTTGACGTTTGACTCGCTGCCACGCGTCTCATCGTGTGCGCTCTGATCTGGTCTTTTAAGTCTCCTTGTTGAGCCTGAATGTGCCAGCGCTGCGTCTCTGCTGGCAGCCGGCCTCAGAGCTCCTTCTGAACCCTTCATCCACGAGCCGGCCAACACGTCTTCATTGGCCCAAAGTTTCCTCTAATCATCCATTAGACGTTGGACGCGCTCCTTCACAAAGTCTCTCCTCTCGTGTTGATCGTCCTCTGACTCTCACGTCTACCTTGATGATCTTAGAACTCAAAGAAGGTGTTGATGCACTACGATATGTAAATGATCATTAGCTGCAAATCACTTCTCACGGAGGCGACGACTGAAGCAATCACATTTTTCTTTCTGCCGCCTCTCGGCCAAAATTCCTCCTACACAATTGAATAATGCATATGGACGAGTGCTGGACTAATTAATGTCCACCAACCTACCTCCACCGTAAAACAGACTTCCTCTGACACGGCGAGGTAATTAGCCCGTTGGTGACGCAGCTGCCGGCGCTCTGTTCTGGAGGAGGCGGTGATAGCGAGTGGGTGGGCTATGATGGTGATTAGAACCAGTGGGTCAGGAGGGCCCGCTGAATTGTCATCAACACCGGCGAGATAGGATATCATGCTACAGCACACGCACACACACACACACACACACACACACACACACACACACAGTGGGCTGAGGTTTGTGAATATTAACTGCGAGGTGGGAAATACATAAACACTCCATCTTGTTGGCAGAGCGTGTTTGTGTCTCCCTGCAGAGTGTTGGACGTGTGCCACGGCCCGGTCGGCCTGCATCCTCGTGATAAAAGGAGGGAGAAATTACACGAGCTCTCGCCGGACACACGCTAACGTATTCATTAGTGAGGAATGAGCGACGGGGCTGCTCCAAATGTCACCGGGCCAAAGAGTCTCCCCGGACTAATGACCTCCATGTCTGAGTGAGATAGAGTCGTAATGCTCTCCAGGTTTTGGCTTTTCTCCACCGACTGAGCTGAAAGCAGGACGTCTGATTGGTCCTCAAGCCTGGGCAGATAAGAGCTGTCAAAGACGGCGTGCACCACGGCGTGGTTTGTTAGTAATAATGGTGTGACACCAAGCAGGGCCTGCAGCGACTCACCGTCATCAATCAGTTCTTATTAACAGACACCCGAGTTCAGATGTCCTGGTCTGGGGTCGGGTCCAGGATCGTGTGACGGTGGATTGTGTTGCAGTCTTCACGTGGTGGACTCGGGGTTCTGTTCGATGGCGAGCTGTGGTCACATGGTTACATGTCATGAATGACTTTAAAGTTGTTCATGAGCTGAAACCATCTGTCCTTTAAATCAGTGGAGACTGGAGGACACGGCACACGTCCTCCTCCTCCACCATCGAAGCACCAAGGAGTGAGACTGTGTGTGTGTGTGTGTGTGTGTGTGTGTGTGTGTGTGTGTGTGTGTGTGTGTGTGTGTGTGTGTGTGTGTGTGTGTGTGTGTGTGTGTGTGTGTGTGTGTGTGTGTGTGTGTGTGTGTGTGTGTGTGTGTGTGTGTGTGACTCTGACAGAAGAGGTGAGCACACGTTTACTGCTCTCGTCTCTCGTTGATGGAAATGAGATGGACAAGCGATTTCTGCTCCGCCATGTTGGCGTTTATTCGTGCTGAGTCGACAATCAGCCACAGTCGTCTCAGTTTGTGTGACGCCTGCATAAATCATGTGCAGTAATAATCCCTGCAGTCACATGACTTCAGGAGCAGCGAGGCCATGTTGACGTTTGACGGATCGTGTCTTCGTGTCCTCGTCCTCGTCGCTCCGCGTCTGATCGATCTCAAATGTGAAACGTGCAGTAAAAAGTAGCCGAGCAGTGTCGGTCATACAGCGGCCATCAGACTGTTGTCATGGTGACAGGACGGACGTGCTAAAACAACGACTTCATGTTGGAGCCCGAGACCAAAGATCAAGACTCGTCTCCAAGTCTGCGAAGAACATCACTGTTCAGTGATCAATTCATCAGTGTTGGAGCGACAGACGTTAGCTTAGCAGGTTGTTGTCATGGTAACGGGTACAACGAAATGGACCCGGATAGAAAACCAGGAGTTTGTCCGTCTACTTGAAGGGACAGTTGACAGAGAAGCTCATTAAATAAATATGTGGTGAGTGCGGTGATGACTTACAGCTGAGTTTCACACTGATGGATCTGCCAGCTGTGTTCAGTCGAGGAGGAAGCTAAATAAAGACGCGCACACGACACGTCCCACTTGTAATCAAGTCGTGGTGGTTGACCTGGCGGTTCAGGAGGTAGCAGCTGGCGTTTGTGGATAATAACAAGCGTGCGCAGCTTCGATGAAACTCCTGAAACGTGTTAGTTTGTAAACTGAGCTCAATCAAAAAAAGAGGATCTGAACATGTGAATGCAAAACTCGATCCGGTGAGAGAGGGCGGGGCGGTCGGAGCTCTCTCTCTCGCGCTGCGCCATGGAAACAGCTCTTATGAAGTGTCAGGAGCCGTGATGAACAACTCTAATGATCAAGTGTGTGTTCTGGGTCACAGCAGTTAAAAGCGGTCACAGCGGAGCAAAATGCAACATGGCAACAACTTGTCCTTGCCGACGCCACGGCGGCCACACGGGCCTTACGTGTTAATACACCTGACAAAACGCTGACGGAACGCTAAAAGCCCCTCTGAGCCGAGGGGGTCGGCCTTTTTTTCCCCTCCCCGCGCAGGCTGCAGCTGTCTGCTCCAATCACCTTACCTTCTGCAGCACGCCGTTTCTCAACACCCAGCCAGGCTTTTTTCTCTCCTCCCCCCTGTTGTTTTATTCATCAGGCTCGGGGTTCGTTTGCCAAGTCCTCTTTTGTAGATTTAAGAAGACAAACGGCCCCGCAAATCCAGCTGAACAGTGTTAGACTAAATGACATTTTGCTCCGCCGCCTGGCTAATCGGAAAGAAAACAGCCGAGGATCAGCGCTTAAACCTCGTGTTTTCAGGCGGATATCATGCTCGGCATCGCGGCTGGATCCTTTGAAGTGTTTGTTGTCTTCCAGAGGGCCCCCGCAGGACGCACTTCTCTCTGCCACACACACACACACACACACACACACACACACGTTTTTACAGACAAACACAGAGATGATGTCAGGACCAGATCTAAAAAAATCATGACGTACTGGTCGTATATTGGTGCCGCTGATGGTGACGGTCCCTCTGCAGCTTTATATATCTGCACCTGAGAGAGCCCATTAAAGCATATTAGCCAAATGCTAACACACACAGTTCTGCACATGCATGCACAGGAAGGAAGAGCAGCAGGACAAACATATCTGACCGGTGAGCACGCTCTACATGTGATCCATGCAGAGACATCGTGGTGCGTCGCTTCAGGCGATGACAACATATGAGAGGAGCACGCTCGCCAGGAGGAGAACAAACACTGAGAGAACTGTGGGGTGGCCTGTTTATCTTTGGGTGAGACTCAAATCTGCAGATTTAGAACGAGGCTCCAAGAAAAGATATTAAAAAATTGTTTTTAGTCACGGTCGGCCAATTAGTTGTTGTTTCTTGAGTCACAGCTGAACGGCTGCCACGCGCCTACTCTATGTGCATATTTAGCCTTAAAGACACATCATGTGCAGAAAGAGGAGTCTGAAAATATTCTGTGAAAGCCCACCTTTGCCAACATTGTGTGAGTGCTGGCAGGCGTCAGCAGCCACACTTTGTGCTGCCACACTCTTAAATAAAACCCAGTGCACTAAGTTAACTCTGAGACGCCGTGTGCCAGCACCTTCATGGAGCTTTCAGCAAGTCCTTCCTTGGATTATCTTTAGATGCTTTACATCTCTACAACATAAGCTCAGAGGTTCTGGAAGGCATTACATAGTAAAGTGTTATGTCATGCACAGAGTCACGTCTCGAGCATTAAAACACACAAACAATAATCACACAAAGCGTAAAGCTGAGTGTGATGTCAGGCTGCTGGTCTGAGGTCGGCTCGTGGTCGCAGTAAGTCAACCTCCTGGGGGGTTCTGAGTCTTCCTCATGATAGACGGGTGCCCGTGAAACCTCCAGGAGGCCTCCTGATCAGATGCCCCGTCAGAGCCCGAAATGTAAAAACTTATCGATAATGTTGCTGAGAACGAAACGTCGCAACTTTTAGCCCAACATGTAAAAAGTTGTTTGATTTGTAGGAGAGAAACTTTTGAGGTTTTAGACTCTGCATGTTCTTACATTGTTACTTATTTTATGAAGTTATTACATTTGAGCTTTTTTTTAAATAATTTTAAATATCATTTTTGGGTCGTTACATTTCGGGCTCTAACGAGTCTGAACCGCCTCCTTCATACAAACAAAAGCGACCTAAATCTGAGGTTACCATTCAGACTCTGTGGTGTTTAACCTCAGACCTGCTTAGTCAGGAATATAAAAACAACAGACAGACAGGGAGCTTGAGCTCCAGAGCGCTTCTCACCGCCGCTCATTGTTGCTAGGCAACGTCCGTTACTGTACGTCTGCTTTACCATCGATAACTGTTCCTAATATTTGCTTTGAGTCAAAGAAAATATCGCACAGACGCCGAGCGTCAGCAGCAGGAAAGATGAACACATTGGCTATCACAGGTTGGATGTGAGCTTGATTTAATCAAGATGTCCGACAGGCTTCTTTTTAAAAGCTCTTCAACTTCCTGCATCAGATTCAAAATGTCTGCTGAGTTTAATGACGTCTGCTCAGGTTCTCCACAAGTCTCTCCCTCGCTCTGCCAGCCTCTGACTCACTGACAGAAACAACTTTCTTCCTCCTGTTGTTTGTCTGTTTGTGCTCCAAACTTAGCAGCAACACAGCGGTCACGCATGAAGTGTCCAATAAAGAGAGAGGACGCTGGGCAGGTTGACACCTCTGTCAGTCGCCAGCTGTTCGTGTCTGCGTGTAACTTCGGGCTTGTTTTGACAGCGACACCGAGAGCCTCCATGTCTTCTGTTTGTCTCCATCCATCCAAGTCATCCATCCGTCCGTCGATCCATCGCTGTTATTTAATGAGATGCACATCAAGGTTCATTGGCTGTGTGCAGACAAACGCAGATTTAATTAGGCCCCATCACTGAAGCGTTCGCCCTCGCCGACCAACGCGCCGCCTTCGCAGAAATAATGACACATTTACATTTAACATTGTAACCTATTTCTAATTAGTCAGTTGGGTTTTGTGTTTTTTCATGGTGGCAGAAAGTTCAGCGAAATGACAAACAGATGTATTACCAATTATCATGCAGTGTGAACAGCTCATTATTCCTTCGTTTGTTTCTGCTTTTTTTTTTTTTGGCTCTCCGGTCCGTACAAGTGAGCTAGTGTAAGCGAGCTGAGAGTCGGAGCTGGCACCACCTGAATGCTCCTCCTTGTGCCTGGACTGGCTCGCCAGTTGCACCTCCAGCCAGTTCAAATCAATAGGGCCAGTGGGCAACTGTGGCTCAGTGTGCAGCAGATGGCAGAAGAATGGCCCTTCCTCCTTCTGTGGAGCGCTCAGTGACATACAAATGGGTCGGCTCGCTCGTATCATGAAGCTCAGGGTGCTGGTTCTGTGCGGATGGTGACTCTGCAAACATGCTCTCGTCAGATCTTGACTTGAAGAGTGAATACGATGATAAATACTCGGTGTACAAGCAGTGACAGCTGGCGGTCCGGTCTACTCACTGCATCAGAGTGCAGAATATCAGAGTGATGCACGAACTGCAGCCTCGCAGTCCCGGAGGGTTTAATCATCTGTTCGAGGAGAAGGTCACATGACTCACCTCGGTCTGTATTTTATAAAGAAATAACAATAAACCAACACTAAAGTGCCAAAACCTGCAGTACCTCCTATGACCACTCGGGGCTGCCTGTGTGAGCGAGTCCACTTCCATGTGGCTCCATACTAACTGACTCATTCTATGCCAATCGTACAGGCTTAAAGTGATGTAGAATAAGGGGCGTGGCCTCTTTGAGTGACAGGCGGGAGCTGCTAGCCGTTAGCTGCCACCTCAGCTAATTGACGTGAAAAAAATTTTTCCTGCTTGATCCTGGTGATGCCTAACTCAGGCGGCTGTGGCTCAGTGGTACAGTCTCAATGTGAAAGGTACTTTGAGCAGTCTGAAGACTAGAAAAGAAAAACACAACCTCAAGTCCTTTTCACCATTTCAGGTTTTTGAGCACGTTCGACAAAAACAGCATTGGAAGGGTTCTGGTTTCTCAGCCTCCCGTGTACCTGAGTCTCACCTGGCCTGACTGCTTCATCCTTTGGTTTATTTGCGGCAGGCCGTGCATGACAGTCGGGGTTGTTGTTGGCTGTCCCACTGCAGAGTGGAGTCAGGACGCTGTGCTGACAGCTCTGTTATTTTAGGTAGCATGGTCACTCCTCCGCCTGCCGTGTGTGTGCTCCTCTTCAGCCCTCGGAGGTGTTAGCTCTCTTTTCAGCCTCTCTCATGAGCTCAACCGATGTCCTCCTGACAACAGAGGGCTGTCAGTCCTCTCTCCAAACTGTCGGACAAACATTGATAAAGGTTGTTTGTTAAAATGTCAAAACTCTTTGTTGATTTAGCCTCCACTGGTGAGCCACCGCTTCGACTGCGTCAACACATTCTGAGCTCGTCTTAAACCTTTGTTTAAGAACAAGAAGCTATTTGTAGCTGGCCTGAAGAGGTTGATGTAATCACTGAGTCATTAGTGTTCATTACTCACATGGTGGCTTATTGTTCAGTAAGAACCCAAAAACATTTGCACCAAGAAGAAATCCTGTCATCCAAGAATCCTTCATTGACACAGGAAGACTCTTAACGAAGGTGAGCTTCAGTTTGGACCCTCGTTAAAGTCCGACGTGACGACTCCATTGTGCACCTGGGTTTGACCTCTCTGACCTCTCTAATGTAAAAGCACCTCAGTGGTTACACACGCGTAATGATGGTGTAGTGTTTGGGACATCAGCTGCTGATTTATGGCTTCTCCTCAGCGGCTCGCTCTTAATTGGCTGACACGCGTGTTCATGTCAGCCTCTCTGTGGTGGATGGACGGCTGCCAGCACGACTCTGACACCCTCCGCCTCACGTCTCCGTATTCCTCCGCCTGCTCTCGCCCTGTGTTTCTCTCTCTCCGGTTTGTTTTCACTGTTCTCTCTTTCACTCTCTCTCCGCGCCTCGATTGTCTGCCACAGCAACACGGGCAGGTGGTGAGAGCGAAAAAGCAACAGTGACGAGGCGGGAAAAAAAGAAATCTGACAAAAGCTGCCTCCCCCGAGCTCGCTCGTAACTGTAAAAAAAAAACCAGAAGAAGAAGAAAATACATCAATTACCTCGGTGATTGAACGATGTTAGCACAACTCTGAGGATGTTTTCAGCGTGGAGATGAATGCTGCAGCTCCTAGATTTCTTTTTGTTTGTTTTTGCATTCGAAGCTTCACCATCAGTAATTAAAGCAGCGTGTCGCTGTCTGACTCCAGCTGTCAATCAAATCAAGAGACGGGTTTTAACTGCAACATGTGAGTAAGTCTGGTACTTGCTGTTTGGCTCTGGACCTGAGGAGGAGGAGGAGGATGAGGAGGTGCCTCTGTGAGGAAGGGAAATAGATTTAATGGTTAACATTTTAGCACCAAGACGTCGACAAAACACAACTTCTAGATAATCTTCAGGTGTCGAGGACTCGAGGAAACGCTGATTTAGCGTCGTGTTTAAACAGCGATACGACGATGTCTTTCCTTTTGACTGGAAAACAAAATCTCTGCAACATCTGGATGGAATAGTTCTCGTAACGTCTGGTCAAGGATCGCTGGTGGCCGAGTGGTTAGTTTGCATGCTCCTTCTACGGAGGCTGCAGTCCTCGATGCAGAGGAGGCTCGGGTTCAAATCTCTCGGCCAATCACGGCTCGACACTCTGCAGAGGAATGATGGTTGTTGTGATCCATACAGCGCCCCCTGCTGGTGACAGAGAACTGCTAGTGTAAGATAATAAAACTCCGATGAGTTTGCTAAAAGTAATTTAGTAACGTAGGAGCACATCTGCATTAAATAAGCCGATACTGGTTATGCTGATATCGGCTGATTTTATTGGCTGGCTGAATAATCGGTCGAGCTCGAGATCTAACCAACATTACATGAAATGATCTCCTGAATTATCCTTCTTTTTTTTTCTTTTTTTTTTTTTTACAGCTCGTCAAGAGATTTAAATGAAAAACATGGCTGAACAAAACCTGATGATGTTTGTGAGTTCTGAAAAGGTTAAAAGGAGGTGAATCCTGAACCTCAGACGAGATCCACATCCAGCGTCAGCGTGACCGAAACCAACACAAACTCCTGTTTCTGCGTGTGTAATCTCTCTCTCTCTCTCTCTCTCTCTCTCTCTTTCTCCCTCTCTCTCTCTCTCTCTCTCTCTCTCTCTCTCTCTCTCTCTCTCTCTCTCTCTCTCTGTCAGTCCCTCCCTTCTAATCTCTATTTGCATATCTGTAGGTACACATCTTCAGATCGTCTCTGCCTCGGCTATCTTTTCATCCATCTGTGTGTTTGCTCGTGTTCCTTGAATGCCGTGCTCACAGAGGTTCGTCTGATAAGTAGCGCTGCGTGCCGACGGGCT
Organism: Symphodus melops; assembly: GCF_947650265.1. NCBI lineage: Eukaryota > Metazoa > Chordata > Actinopteri > Labriformes > Labridae > Symphodus > Symphodus melops. The sequence continues at coordinate 2,291,041 of NC_136704.1, read as the reverse complement.
GGAAGGCTCCGCAGAGATGTCATGTTGAGATGTAGAAAAGTTCAAGAAAGACAGGAGGCTCAGATTTGAAACCGAAGGCTGTGTGCACGGTGCCATCAGTCCGCCGCTTTACGAGTCGTCAGAGTTAAAACTGATCTGAACGAGCAGCTGGTTCGGACCGGTGTGGTCGATGACCCAGTATCAAAGTTAGGAACCAGTTGTCTGACTCCACTCCTGCATCTTGTGTTTAAGCGTCTCTGATCTCGTGAGACTTCGAGTCCTCTCGCGAGAGTAACGCGAGCAGAGTGAGTTCGCTCGCAAGGACCAAACGACATCTGAGAGCTCTGCAGGGATTTATTTTAAAAACTTGTTTTTAGTTTGTGTCACACACACACACACACACACACACACACACACAGTTAGCCTCGTGTTTGGTGACTGTGCCCAAATTTACAGAGGCTGAAATCCTTGAAAGAGGGATGGGGTCAAAGGTCAAAGTTGTCCTCATTGTCCCCACATGGAAACGTGTGTAATAATAGTCAACACAAACGGTAGAAAACGTCTCGGTGTTATTTAAATCCTAAAAACTTCCAGACTTTATTTCACAGATTCCAGGCGTAGAAAAGTCAGGAGAGAGAATGTTGGAGTTTTAAACTTCAGGCTGTTTCCTCACACACATCCAAAAGGAGCAGTCAGGAAACACGGTTTAGGGTGCAGTGCCAGAGGATGCTTTTCCTACACGCTCAGACTTTAGACAGGTTCTTGTTTGCACACAGAAGGTACGTCGGTGACCTCCAGGTTCACCTCCGTCTTCTGCTCAGAGTCTGTCCCCACATGACAGAGCTGATCATTTCAAAGACAGACACATGGCGGCCTGTTCTCCGGCGTCGTCGGCGTGCTAAACGTCGATAAGGAAAACACGCATTAGAATGGCGACACGCGAGGTAATGATAACCTGCGCCGGTCCTAATAGACTGTCAGAAATCAGGATTGAAATCTCTCCGTTTCACTCGCTCTAAAAAAAAAAAAAAAACAATCAGCATGCTGCCGCTTCCAATGTCCTTCCTCCTCCTTCACTGTTCCTGATGCTCACCTCACAGCGGGGGGGATTTGTTTTGGAAAGTGTCTATGTGGTTAACATGTGTACTGGGGGGGATTTCAGGAGGGCATGTGTGAAAACAGCTGCAGAAAGTCTTTAAAGACGAAGCTCAAGAGTTTCGAAAAAAAAGGAATAAATCTCTTCTTCAATAGTGTACCTTTAAACCTTGTGTAGTAGCTTAGCTTAGCATAGAAATGCTAGCTTGGCTCAGAACCTCTAAAGCTCACTCATTAGCTCTTAGTGCTAATCTAAGCTAATGGACTGTTTGATCGTCAGCAGAGTCTCTCTGCACGCTGCAGCACAGACGACCCGCCGTGACCTTTCAAAGAGCCCAGTTAGCTTCAGTCAACAGGACGGGTCTTCACATGGACGCCACGATGCTAACAACACAACACCCAGCGTTCATCTTCATTTGTTTACATGTTAATGAGCTGCTTGTGATTAGACGTGAGGCAGCGTGCTCGTTCACACTGAATCACCTCAGTGTTTGTTTATTCTCCTCCTGACTTTATGACTCCTCGTCATTTTATCCTCTTTCATATTATCTTCTCTCTCTGTCATGCTGCTGACTCCATGGAGCAGGTAAGACCGTTATTAGCTCCCTGTGTGTGTGTGTGTGTGTGTGTGTGTGTGTGTGTGTGTTGGGTTTAGCTGAGATGAGTAAAGCTGGGTCACATGCTGTCTCTGCTGCTGCTGATATTGCTCCGGCTGTGTGTCGGGGGGGGGGGGGGGGGGGGTACAGGGGGCACGGCTGAAAGTGAAAGAATTATGACACACACACACGAACACACACACACACACACACACACACACACACACCCAATAACTTACAGACAGAAACCATCACACTTAATGACAGGCTACAATATGATGAACTGGACTTTACGTTTATATACAGGACGGTGCATGAATGAGGACGACTCGGGTGGAGGCTGGGCGTCTGGCGGTGGTTTTGGGGACGACTCGGGCGGAGGCTGGGCGTCTGGCGGTGGTTTTGGGGACGACTCGGGCGGAGGCTGGGCGTCTGGCGGTGGTTTTGGGGACGACTCGAGCGGAGGCTGGGCGTCTGGCGGTGGTTTAGGGGACGACTCGGGTGGAGGCTGGGCGTCTGGCGGTGGTTTTGGGGACGACTCGGGCGGAGGCTGGGCGTCTGGCGGTGGTTTAGGGGACGACTCGGGTGGAGGCTGGGCGTCTGGCGGTGGTTTTGGGGACGACTCGAGCGGAGGCTGGGCGTCTGGCGGTGGTTTTGGGGACGACTCGAGCGGAGGCTGGGCGTCTGGCGGTGGTTTTGGGGACGACTCGAGCGGAGGCTGGGCGTCTGGCGGTGGTTTTGGGGACGACTCGGGTGGAGGCTGGGCGTCTGGCGGTGGTTTTGGGGACGACTCGAGCGGAGGCTGGGCGTCTGGCAGTGGTTTAGGGGACGACTCGGGTGGAGGCTGGGCGTCTGGCGGTGGTTTTGGGGACGACTCGAGCGGAGGCTGGGCGTCTGGCGGTGGTTTAGGGGACGACTCGAGCGGAGGCTGGGCGTCTGGCGGTGGTTTAGGGAAGACAACAAAACGGACCGCTCGAACGAAGGACGACTTTTGTCCACCGCTTGCACTTAGCGGCGGGTCATTGTGGTGAGTTGAGAACTCCTTTGTGTAAATGCGAAGGGGAGGGGCGTCGGAGGCGTGTCTCTGGAGGACGGCGGAGGCTTCAGTATGGAGGAGGCGTGGCCAAACAGACGCTTGTTGTTCGGGTTTCCATGGAGCTCGAGGGCGACACCTACTGGATGAAAACGCTGCACGCGTTGTTCCTCTGAGAGCGTGACGGGAATAATGAAATATTTAACAACAGAGCTTCTGAAAGACTTCCTCCGCCCGCCTCAGGATTCAAAACTGCTTCAGAAACATCCTTTTTATCGTTGAGTCGTTCAGCAGGAGGCAAACACACACACACACACACACACACACACACACAACACACACACACACACACACACACACACACACACACACACACACACACACACACACACACTGCTGCCTCCAACTCTAAATATAGAAGACACATATGGAGCTCATTGACAGCAGCTGCTCTTTTCTTTGGTGCTACTGTACGGCTGCTGTAATGTTCATGATGGTGAAACACACCTGAATAAGGAGGCGAGCGCCGCCAACACTCGTGTTCGTCACATAAAGAGCCGAGCGAGGAGGCCGACTGGCGCTCCTTTTTACTCAGCTCCTCGCTTGGTAGAGCTGTCAAATTTCAATTTAAAACCCGCTGCTGTGCATTGTAACATTATTTCCCTCCATAATAGAAAAAGGCAACCTGAGGTTACAATCAAATTCCAAATGCAGGCGACGGGTTGAGGAGTTTTTCAACGAGAGGCTGTTATTTCCTAAATGGTAAAAAAAGAGGGAAAAAAAAAAGTGTTTTCCTCTCTTTGTTTCGCCGTCGTCCTCTGAAGGTTGCACATTGGGAAGGATCTTAATTAAGATTTTTGTGCCTGGGGCTTTGTTTGCAAGCTGTAGTACACGAGGAGCGAGCGAGAGCCAGATACAGATCATTGGCTGCCCGGGTCAAGTCATGTGATTAGGAGAAAATATTAACATTTTCACCATGGCGACCCCTCTGACTTCAAAATCAAATATGTTTCATTGCTGAGGTTTTTTTTTTTTTTTTGTCAGACGGACGGAGGCGAATAAACTCATTCACTAGCTGCCACGGCGTCAACAGTTTGAGGTGAAAGTGACCTTTAATTTTAAAAAGTGTGAGGAGGTTGCGTGGTGACGGCGGCGTGTTGTTGTTTCTGTACAAAAGGAACACAGTGTGCAGAAATAAGAGCGCCGCTCTCGCCGTCATCGATCTCATCAACTTCTTGGCGAGACGTTAGTTTGTGTTGCTCAGAACTTCCCTAAAGACTGAAGTCAACGTGTGCGGCGTTCCCTTTGTGTCCTCCTCGTCTCCGCGGCGGGGGACAGACGCGGTGCTAGCTGCAGTGTGTCCAGCACTGATAAAGGATTCACACCTCCACCTGCAGCTTAATAAAGCCGATGATTGGCAGCTGGATCACGGTATTGATTGAGTCCAGAGCCTCTCTGTCTCTGTGTGTTTGTGTTTGGTTTAGTTTCCAGATGCAGCCTGGTTATTACACAGGGAGGGGAGGAGGTTATTGCCTGGTGTGAGGGGGCGCTGACTTCTCCTGGCCTCCTCCGCCGCAGCTCGTCTGCCTGCTTTTTTTCAGCCTCTTGCGTCCTCACTTGTCTGTTTGCAGGCCGGCCTCTCTGCACACGCTCAGAGGTTGGGCTTGTTTAATGCAAAACAACACAAAGGTCTTTTGTCCCGACTCTCTAAATACGACCAGCGCCTCGATTAGCCAGGCAGCATGTCTGAAGACGCCAACCGAGCGCCACCTCCAATGACTTCATGAACCAGTGCAGAAGTCCCGTACTCCCCACATTAAGGACAGCAGAAATCAATGTTTACGTCTGATTAGTTAGGCCCCGCCCCCTTTGAGTATATACTGTGTGACCTGCGGGGGCGCTTAGAGAAATCGTTTTTTTTTCCCCTTACAGGTGAAACAGAAAACATAGCTGACACAGATTTAGGAAAAGGGGGTGAGATGAGAGGCGTGTGGTTTAAAAAGCAAGGCTAGCTTTAACCGTCATGCTAACTTCATGTGCTCTGTAACGTCCAGCAGGGGGCGCCTCCACCGGCAGCACAGCAGTGTGGTTTCCATAGAGATGTGTGATGAAATGCTCCTCCTGTGTTCGATCAGTGTCTGGTTTCAGGTCTTCTCAAGGTCAGCATGAGGTTCACCTGATAAAGTCCCGTCTAGAGTCACAGGGACCTGAAAGCAGCCCAGGACTCAGGACGGTCCACTTTATAATGACGACACGCCTGAGGGTTCAAAGCATGTCCAAATATGGTCAAACAACAAAGATGGCAGAGGTCAAGACACCAAGACCAGGTCTCTGAAATATAATCAATAAACCAGATGATGATGATGTGATATGACCTCATACATACAGCCTTTAGATCTAAACATGGACCATAATAAGCCGTTGCCCAGACAACCTGTGCTCTGACGTTTGCTTCATGACGTCTGAAAACATCAGCTGATCATGTACGAGCAGGTTCTCCCATTATTCAGGCTTCTGGTCTTCTCTGACAAACAGTCAATACAGTGAAAAATATCCACTGTAGATTTGAACAAAGCGATTAGATTCAATAACCAAGCGGGGGCCAAGCGGGGGAATCGGCCTGTAATTCATCATCAGCCTTCTTCTTCTTCTGCTGCTGCTGCTGCTGCTGCTGCTGCGGCGAACGTAATTTACTCCAGAATGATTCTTCTTTTAAATTCGGTATTGTCTGAAGCGTCTGCAAATACAGGCGTAATGTGATGAGAGGGAGAATTAAAAAAAAAAAAAAAAAACCCAGAGCGAGGACGGCGTGAGGGAGGGGGGCTGGCATGAGCCGAGAAGAGAGACCGCTATTAGCTGTTAATTCTGAAACAAATTATGCAATTAGCTCTGGCATCAGGATGTAGGCCATGAGAGAGGACAGTGTAACCTTCATTTGATCTGCAGCGGGCGAGCGACAGAGAGAGAGGCAGTTAATAGGAGAATTTCTTTCCCCCGAGCTAAACGCTAACAGTATCCATAAGTGGCACTTACTCGTCCCTTTGAGTGCTTTCTTTTTCCTATTTACGGAGGAATTCTCATAATGTGCCAGCGTGGTTTTTTTTTCCTTTTTGAGAAATACGCATGTCCTTAAAACAAAGAGGTAATTTGTCTGTGCGCATGAGATAATATTGTCTGGGGAGCCGTGCGATTTGCTGCCCTCCCCTCACTGGGAAACAGAGGGAAGGTGTTGATTTCAAGGTGTGTGTGTGTGTGTGTGTGTGTGTGTGTGTGTGTTTACCATCAATAAAGGTCTCAAACAAGCAGCAGGAAGTTAAACGTTGTCCTCGCTTCTGGCTGAGGATTTGTTGTTAGTTTAACACAATCAGAAGTGTCCAGAGTGAGGAGCTGATTAATCCTCGATGCTGATTGGATGAAACCACAGCAGGAGAACAAGGTGACACGGCAGAGGAAATAAGATGTTAACAGCAAACATTCAGGTGTTTAGTGAACACAATGTTTTTACAACCTGCGCCTCCAGCTGAAACACACACACACACACACACACACAGAGATATCAGAGCTACCCTCGATGGGTAATGACTTAACTAAAGTAAAGTAGGGGGCCTAGCGGTTAGTGTGTGTCCGCATCGTACTGAGGCTGTAGTCCTGCTATAATGTTTAAATCTGACCTGTCAGACTGTCTGACTCTGTGTCCTCGCTCTAACATAAAGGCATTAACCCCCCCACAAAAACAAACATATGCATATTAAGAAAAGGTGAAGTCAGATTCCCTGTGTGTTGTTCTGAGCTCTGTGTTCACACTGACTTATGTTACTGAGATTTGATGGTGATTTTTTTTTTAGCCTGAAATTTAGATGTAGAAAAAGTTTTGTCAGCTTTGAAATCCTCCTGACGTCCTCAGTTGGTTTGCTTTGGACCGTGGTGTCGTTAGGGTTGCAAAGGGCTGTAAATTTTAGGTACGTTTTTGGGAACTTTTCATGGGAATTATGAGAATTTTTTTAAATTAATGGGGAATTTATTATTGGAACTTTATCATATCTAATATCCAATCATAGATATAAACATTTAGTTTTGTCCTGAGCAGACATCCATGCTGAAATAATTAACAATTTAAAAGAGACAGCTGCTCCCCCCTCTGCTGTCTGATCACACACACACACACACACACACACACACACACACACACACACACACGCTGCAAGAAGAGAATCATCCTCAACAAAATGCAACATTCAGGTTTACTGACTGACAGGTGTGTGTGTGTGTGTGTGTGTGTGTGTGTGTGTGTGTGTGTGTGTGTGTGTGTGTGTGTGTGTGTGTGTGTGTGTGTGTGTGTGTGTGTGTGTGTGTGTGTGTGTGTGTGTGTGTGTGTGTGTGTGTGTGTGTGTGTGTGTGTGTGTGTGTGTGTGTGTGTGTGTGTGTGTGTGTGTGTGTGTGTGTGTGTGTGTGTGAGACATCTGGAAAGCTGAGCAGGCCAGTGATCAGAATCAAGCCGATGTGTAAACAAAACAAGGCGGCTGTGCAGAGTGAGCCGAGCAGCTGTCGGCGTGAAGCAGACTAAATGTGTCTCTTCTAACAGATTCACATCACTCAACATTTATTGATTTATTCTGAGAGAATCAAACATTTAAAGTTGAGCCAACACAATAAAGCTGCTGCTTCATGCATGTCTTCATGAGCACATGTGAATGAATGATGTGCATGATAACGGAGGTGTTGTCTTTGTGTGTGATCATGTTGTTAGCATGTTGTTAGCATGTTTTGTCCTTCGTGTCGGCGTTGACACAGATGATTATCTGATTGTGTTCAATTACACACAGCCAACCACTTCATTGTGCACCGCTGCTTCATTAAAGTCGCTGAACACACTCGTGAAATCCCGTCACAAAACGCCCTTTTCACCGCCGTCCTCTCACACATAATGGCGTTATAGTCTGCGTTACATTGTGCAGCTTTTATTCATATTTCCTCATGAAGGAGAACGAGACATTCAGCTGTGTTCTCACGTTCACTGTTCCAATTAGCTCTGGCTAATTCAAGAAGCTTCCTTTGTTATAGATCCAGTATCTGCTGCAGTACAGGTGTTAGCTGTTCATGTTGCTAATATGTTAGCTCGTCTCCCTTTACCATAAACATGGCCGCCTAGCGCCTTCAGCTGATGTACACTCTCTATTGACTTCATGTGCTTTGCGTGTTTCTCCAGCAGTAAGTGATCAGTGTGCTTCCATGTGTTTAGTGTTTCTGACTCCACTCTTTGTAGACTCTCTCAAACCTTCAGTGAGAATCACGACGCTACAGGAGAGGAGCGCCTCGTCTCTGTTTTTAACCACCATACAGATCAACTAACAACGTGCTGGTGGAGCATCAGCAGCGCGCGCACTCCCATGTATTGAGTCCTCGTGCGTCCGACCCGCTGCAACTTTACCGCATGTCTCTCCCCACTCTCTCTCCACCTGTGATTCTATCCACTGTCCTGTCATTAAAGGCTAAAAAGGCCCAAAAATAAACCTTATAAAAACGAACAACGTGCTGCTTAGCAACAGAGAAGTTCAGTCTTCAGTGGTTTGAGACAAATCCTCAGTCGTAGCATCTCCCCAACGTTCCCAAGGACACCAAGTGTCACCTCCCACTGATCTGACAGTATCATCATAACAAAGTTGAGTGTCCAACCTTTGAATATCTGAACACGACTGAGTTTAGAGTTCATCTTTGAGTCTGTGTTTTTTTTTTGTTGTTTTTATAAGGTTTATTTTTGGGCTTTTTATCCTTGAATGGATCAGAACAGCAGCTTAGTGTTAGTGTTAGTGGGGAGAGACGTGCGGTAAAGTTGCCGCGGGTCGGACACGAACCCGGGTCGCCCGCACGAGGAGAGAGTCTGTGTTTTTTTTAACACAGGTGAGACCTCTTGTTTGTTTTGTGCATCTTTGCAACGGTGACATTTTTGTAAGCTGACGCAGAAAGAGACGACTTTGTGTGTCGCAGCACTCTGAGTGTTCTCAACGCAGCCGTTAATCTTTCTCACACACACGGCCGTGACTGCAAGAGTTTTTATGTTTGTCTGATTGTCTGATTGGTGTGTCTTGTTTTTCTCTGTTTGATTTTGAGTCATGTTAACATGTAACTGGAGCATATTGCAATTTTTAATTTAAGTGGCAATCATTGATATTGTTGATACATTTCCATTTGTTGTGTTTAACTACTAAATCTGAATTGACATGTGACGAAGCTATTTATGAGAACACGTGTGAAAAGTTGGATGTTTGTAAAGTGCAGAAAGCAGAATGTGGATTCTGTCTGTGCGGCGGGCGGTCTGCGTCCACAAGCTGCGGGCCAATCACCAGCCGGACACTGTAGCGACAATCTGTAAATTATTACTTGATTGGACGTTGGTGCTCAGCTAAAATAAAATGAGTGCATACAAATTTCTATAAATAAATTATTCATGCTTTTATTTTGGAGGCCGACTTTAAGATGGCGTGCTTGAAGAATGAGGCGATAGTATTGAGCTTATTAATGATGTCGCTACAGCTTCACATTTTTGTGAACAATAAATAAATAAACACACATTAAAAACATTTTAAGTTAGCATTTAAGTCCCTGAACCTCGAGTTCCTGTCGGCAGGTTTGAACATTGCCAGTAACAGAAACAGACTCTCTGCCAATTATCAGATGGTGTGCAGCAGTCCAGCGAGCAGCACATAATGTAACGGCTCTGCCTGTCTGTGTGTGTGTGTGTGTGTGTGTGTGTCTGCTCCATCACGGCTGCAGCACACACATCTGGCACCTCCACATTCACCACTTAGCTAAATTACATTACTTCTAGCTTAGCGCCTCTAACAAGGTGCTGTGTGTATTTGACTAGCTGGGGAAATAGGACGCGAACACAGAGAGAGACAAAGAAGTGGAGGAGCTAACACGCTGTTAACAATTGCTCAGTGAGTTCCTCTGCTTCCCATTACACACACTTTGCACCTTTTAACCTTGTTAGCCGGCCGAGGCAGAGCGCCGCCCCACAATGCTTGTTCAGTAATTAAAGGGTGGCTCAGGTGCGAGATTTCTGGAGATTTCTCGTCCTGTGATTAAAACTGAAATTTAATTCTGGTAATCTGGCGGAGGTGAGGGGAGAGGAAGATTGAATGTGAAGAGGGGGGGTGCGGGGTTTGGGTGGTTGGCTAGCCACATATCAGTGGGAGATACTTCACACAGGCTGTTCAAACATGGACTTAAAACAGGCTTATCTCCCAAAAGGTTAATGAGGAGCGGCTGGCTGCGCCTGTTACAAACGCACAACAGAGGTCTCATCTTCTGCTGCACACACACACACACACACACACACGCACACACACACACGCACATGCAGGCTGGATAAGCTGCAGGCATCACAAGCCCACAGCCTCACTGATAGAAATTCTCGTTTCCAATAACATCCTCAGACGACTTAATTACTTTTTCTTTTGATGCGACTCAGAAGAATAAGCGGACTGGAGATGGAATCTGTCTTTTCTGCGTCTGTGTGTCTCTCTCCGTGTTTCTGCCTCCTCACTGATAGCCCATAATTTAGTCGTGGCATTTCAGATGCCTGGGCATGACTCTGAAGTCCATTTGCCTGAGTTGTCATGCAGCTTATGGAGTGCACGGTTCACAGTGCAGGCTGAGGCTGAACACTGTGCAGGTCACATGAACCACGTGTGTGGACCTGCATCGACTGAGTCAAAGGCGGGAAAACTCAAATTCTCACCTCACTGTGGATAACTGACGTTGGTGAAATATTCTAGAAACGAAACCATTTTTATTCTCAGTACACTTACTATCCCTTTAAATCCATATTCAAGAAGCTATTCCAACAGATTTTCTAAATGTTCACAGGATTATTTTTTTCCCTCCGCTGGTAGACTGATGCATTGTTATGCTTCCTCAGTTTGCATTGCATTATGGGAAATTTCTTTCATCCCCCTCGTCGAGGTCTGCATCTTAAAGTTTGGCCCCAGTGACCCCTGACCCAAGAAAAGGAACCACTGAAGCTGAAGCTGTAGTTTTGGGATTTGTAAGTTAAAGGAGGCGGACGCTCTTTCTTGGCGTCTCACCTTTTGTTCTCCTTTCTTTTTTAAGCTAACTCCTGACCCAACTAAGAGTGTCCTGGTCCAACACGGAGAGAGGCGTTCCATTTTACCTGAATGTGTCCCATTTAGCGTCCTGACCCTTCATTCCCCCTGTGCCTGTGCGTTTGCCTCTATTGTTGCCCCTTTAAAGTGAGCAGACTCTGGCTTTAAATCAGCGGGTCCTGGACGAGCTCCTGCTGCAGATTTATGTTGATGCCACAGAGGTGTGTTGTAAATGCAGCACAGTGCGCGAGGTGTGAGTCCAGCTTGTTTGTCACCTGCAGGGAGGCGGAGGAGTCTGTGTCTTATCAGCACACAGCGGTGTTTAGGCCTGCCAACGGGTGTTTATGAGAGTGCATGAGGGGGGGGGGGGGGGGGGGGCTCAATCCCTGTGAGCTGTATTTTTAGCATTTAACATTCGAGCTCGTAGCTTTGCTCATGTGCTGCATTTACAACATCTTTGCTGTTTTACTCATCTCAACACAGGTGAATCTAAATGTGACACTTTAGACGACGATGTTTTATCGCTTAAGCATGTTCGCTCAGTTTTTCATAACAGATCTGATGGACTGCCACCTGCTGGACAAAGGTTGTAACTGTTTGTTTCTGATAACCAAGCAGCAACTTCACGTGTTGAAAAATGTTCTTTCATACCATGAGTTCAGATTGTAACGCCCAATATGAGGTCACACGACGACACGGACGCCACATTCATGAAGAGAACATTAAAGTGGTTTTTCTCTGAAGTTTGCAGATTGTCATTTTAAACAGACTTTTGTGTTCTGTACTGTTTAGTAAGTCTGCCTCAGATCTACAGCGCTAGGCGAAATTTTTCACTGTGAGCGTTAAGACGGTGTCACGATGTCTCGTTGAAGCTGCACTTCTCTGTGCGACCTTTGACCCTCTCTCTGTCAACTTTGAGCATCCACATCTCCTCACCTGATGGAGTCGGGGGACGTGCTTGTGTTTGTAGATCCACGTTCAGCAGTGGCGGCGTTGGCGGCAGTGTGGTGTTAGCATGATGGCGTCTGTGTGGTGTTAGCATGATGGCGTCTGTGTGGTGTTAGCATGATGGCGTCTGTGTGGCCGGCGTTGTGTTTTCCACAGAGATGAATGGCCCTCTGCTCTCAGCGCTCTAAGTAATCCTGCCAATGATGAATCACTGCTCTCACTGACACCCAAATTGGAATCATTCGGTCCAGGAGCCAGAGCGGAAAAAAACCCCAGGAAGGCCTCTGGCTGCGGTGTCTACTCATCTGTTACTGTGTCGCTTTCCGAGGACAAGACTTCCCCCCACAACACACACACACACACACACACACACACACACACACTGTGTCCTCAAGGCCGCTGATAAATAGAAAACAAAGGACCCTTCAGAGATGTGTCACATCGACATCCTTCCCCATCAAGTGATGGAGCCACCGTAATAATCTCCCTCGGTGAGAGCAGCTACTTGAAGCACGACCATTTCTCTTCCTCCCCACATTTCCAGAACATTTAAAAACATGTTAGCATCCATAATAGAGCTCTCTCCTGGTTCCGCCAGTGTTCGCCGGCTCTCTGCTCGCGGTGGCCCGACTCTGTTGGCGACGCTTGTAAAACAAATCCCCCAACACGTCGACTGACTTAATGAACCTAATGAGGTTTTCTAATTACAGAGGGAAGTTAGGCCGTGTCAAATGGGCCTTTTCTGCCTTCCTTGACATGGATTAACAGCCGGACTATTAAACCTAAAGCCCTACATTACAGCAGCAGAGAGACGGAGACACAATGGCTCCTATCTGCTGCCAGTCTGGCCGACTTTCAGACGATATTTGAAGTGTTTTTAAGAGTCAGCCTCGGGCTCCATCTGAACCTGCACAGGGACTAAAACTGACATGTTTTACAGTCAGACGAATGAAGATAATAACCTTCCTCTTTAACAGACATTATTCCATGATAGTCGACTCTTCCTTTATGCCTTTTATTCCTCTTTTTCTGCTTTTGTTTGTCGCTCACTCAAGCGCTCGTCTTATTCAATTTCCGTCTGTCTAACTCCCTCTCTGGCAGGGAGGATGATTTACTTTGTCATCATTAACACATCAAAAGAGCCAAGTGTGTATTTCAAAGTCATCTGATAACTGATACTCTTTAATGGCGCACTGGAACAGTAATTAATTTCAAAAACATCCCATTTATTTGTTCTGGAAGTGAACGCTCGCGCCAAAGCTGCATAAATCCTGTCTGTTGCTGCAGCTCAAATTAATTTACGTGTTGCGTCTCCTCACATCCTTTGAGAATTTAATTATCTCAGCAAACAGGCGCTGGGTGTGTTGAATATACGTCCTATCAGCAGAGCTGTAACAGAGCCAGAACAGCAGCACAGACATGTTTCATTCTCCCTCCTTCTGGGGTTTTTTTTTTTTTTTTTGTGTCTGGCTGGAGCAAAACACAAACTTAAGAAAAATAAAGTGGAGATTCAGTCGGGGATCGTTCAGAGTAAAGGCAGCGTCTGAATGTCCTCCGGCTCCATCCAGTCCCGAGTCGCCTCCTCGCTCTCCTGTGAGCACCGCTGATCCCGCTCAATCCACAAGCCTGAGCGCTCGGCTTTCCTTGAGTGGCTGATTCAACTCAGCACACCGCTAACGTCAGCGTGAGTCAGGTGACCCTCTGACCTGAACGTAAGGTCGGACCAGGAAGCAGAACTCTGTCAGTGTGATCGTTAGCTAACGTGAGTTATTAGCATTCATGTACGTTTGTTTAGCACCTGGTGAAGATTTTATGGAAAAGTGGAAAATCAGTTTTTGTCCCTGAGGGGGAAGTTGGCTTGAATCAGAGGTCCAACACGTACGGAACAGAACTCCTGTGGATGAAATGTCCATGATGGACGTGAGCGAGCAAAAACACTCAGATCAGTCAAAGAGTCAACACGGATCACGCTCCAGATGAATCCAAAGAACTCTTGACGAGAGCCGGATCGATTAATACGCACATTTGATCTCTGATATGTGCAGATATTACAGATTTATTCACCGGCTAAATAACATTTAATTTGAGTTTCATGTCATGACAGTAGCAGAGGACGCTGTATGGACGCCGCGAGCTTCAGGTCTTTGATTATTAATTATCTCAACAGATGAATAGAATGAATAGAGATAGATACAGATATATCGATATATCGTATCGGATATATCGCGTTTAGGTTTTCTTTGTTCCTTTTTCAGAGAATACGAGTTATTAATTTCTGTCAGGACCTAAAGACGATGTCATCCAGAATTTGCTATTTAAAAACTTCTACGTTGCAGCTCTGTCTGGATTTCACTTATCTCTGTTATTTTAATGTTGTATGCAGGCGGCCTCTGCGGTTTTAAAGCAGTGTGTTAAATTTAACAATGAAATGAATAAATTTATTGTTAGAAAATGTTGGCGAGAGTCGTCAACATGGATTTAATGTTGTATAATGAGAAACAGATTCCAGCTGTTTCACACATGAATTCTTAACTGCCTCACATCAGATGCTCACTTTAGTTTTTAGAGACGATCTTTGAAGTCGAGTTAGTGAACTGTGTGCCTCCCGTGTTTGTGTTTTGTTGCATATTGATTCGCTCAGCTGGCGGCGGAGGATTCTGGGAGAGAAAATCCCTTTTTAAGGTTTTTATTATAGAACGCCAATTCAACAATAAAACCAGGGGAGAGCGACGTTCAGGTGAAGAGTTACAGCTCCCTGACATTTTTGTTTTGACAGACAATCTGGGTACAGCACACACACACGCACACACGCACACACACACACACACACACATGAACTCAGCTTGGTGCGATGGGGATTTTCTCACAAATCGGCCCCCTTAAGGGAAAGAGGCCGGCATAAATCAGCTGGTGTCAGGGCTACAGACACCCACGGCTCCTTATCTCCACACGCAGGCGGACACACTCACAGATTGATAGGTAGATTGTCGGTGTGACAGGCAGGGCGACAGGCAGCCAGGTACACAGGCGCACAGAGTGGAGGCAGAGACACGGACGGACGGGGAGCAGAAATAACGGGAGGGAGCGGAGTCTGGTCACAAGTCGATTATTCGACTTCAAGATAAAAATATTCCTTCGTTTTCTGTTTTGTTGTTGAGGTTTAACAAAACAGGAAGTCAAGCTTTTATCCAGTTGACCTGCGTTGGTTCGTTATTCCTGCTACAAATTCTGACTTTTCCAGCCTCTACATGGTGCTCTCAGGAAGACCGGTGGCTGATACATGTGGGTTTAATTAAACTTTAAGTATGTTGGTATTTTTAATGTTTCTCATATTGAACTGATTTATTACTTAAGGTCAAACACATTTGTGCTGCTTTTAACGACTAAGGATGAAAAATGAAGAGAGAGGACACTGTAGCTTCAGTGTTTAGCCAGCTTAGCATGTGGTGGACACTGTAGCTTCAGTGTTTAGCCAGCTCTGCATGTGGTGGACACTGTAGCTTCAGTGTTTAGCCAGCTCTGCATGTGGTGGACACTGTAGCTTCAGTGTTTAGCCAGCTCTGCATGTGGTGGACACTGTAGCTTCAGTGTTTAGCCAGCTCTGCATGTGGTGGACACTGTAGCTTCAGTGTTTAGCCAGCTCTGCATGTGGTGGACACTGTATCTTCAGTGTTTAGCCAGCTCTGCATGTGGTGGACACTGTAGCTTCAGTGTTTAGCCAGCTCAGCATGTAGAGACACTGTAGCTTCAGTGTTTAGCCAGCTCTGCATGTGGTGGACACTGTAGCTTCAGTGTTTAGCCAGCTCTGCATGGGTCTGTAAAGCTTTCTGCGTTCTAACCTCTCTCCATGTTTCATCTCCAACATTGATCCTAGTTTGAGCAGCTTTCTGCTGCTGGAGCTTATTAGAAACATGCAGAGGCTTTTTAGCTCGGGTACAATCACTTCTATCTGAAGCAGTTCCACTGCCCGCTTCCATCGCTGCAACACCTGTTCACCTGATAACTGCTCTCATATCTGGCAAACCCAGGGGCGTCCAAAACGGCCTTCAAAGCCCCGCCTACCTTCTCTGGTCCAATCAGATCCAGAGCATTCAGGAGCAGAATCTAAAGTTAGAAGGAGGACATACTGGCTGCTGCATTGTTGTCAGAGAAGCTTCAACACAGCAGGTTTCCTTCATGCAACATTTTGATTCATTGCGTGTCGACTTGCTAGCATGTAGAGGTGCTAACATTAGCCTTAGCTTTGATAGCAGGGGAACATGATATTTCTTTTGTTCCACTTTAGTTTTTGTGGATTTATTTGAATAATAGAAGGCAGAAGCGATTTGACAAGCACTTAAAGCGTAGTGGGTTTTTTTACAGTCCAGGCGGTGAGGACGAAGCGTCACCTCCACCAGGTCAATGTTTCTGCATGTATGTGAGCAGACAAAGGCTTGTCTTACTGTCACTGAGCATTTAGGACACACTGTATCACACAGCACTGTTTTGTAGCAGTGACAAACTCCATTTGTTTCCAGCCATCAGAGTCTACTCGAGCAACACTAAGCTGCTGTTCTGTTTCATGAGCATGTCTGTTTTGGGTCATGCACCAGAAGCAAAACGCTTCCCCTGCACGCACGCCGGATAACATCTCTGATCCCGTTATTTACTCTGCGGAGGACTTAAACATTCCCCGTGGTGTGTTCATGTTTTATCACGGGGGAAATTTGTCATCTTTAATATCTGTTTCCACCTGGTTTCACCGGGGACGGGCTTCCAGTCACTCTCCTTCACAAACAAGCTCGCCTCTTAAATGACGAAATAGCAGCCTCCGAATAGACGCCACCCGACTGAGATCAACGAAAATGAAACCAAGGAGTGATTCAGAGGAGACACACACACACACACACACACACACACACACCTCTGTTAGAATAAGAAAAATATTGTGATTGTTTTTTTCGAAGCTTTGGGAGCTGCGTTGCCGGTTTCCTAGCAACGACTTCAGGTTTTATGGCGGTCCAACCTGAGAGTCATGGGGGAGCACAGAGTGAGTAAATCGGAGGAGTTCAGACATAAAGAGAGGTTAATTAAGAACTGCAGCAGCTGTTCTCCAGCTCCTACGGAGGGCTTCAAAGTTATACACATCTAAACAGATATTTTATTTTCACGTTGCCTCCCACACGCAGCGCTCCGACCGGCAAACACAGAGACACAACATTTCACATTCTGACGCTTCCTGATTCAAGTATCTGCTTAGAGAGAGAGAGAGAGAGAGAGAGAGAGAGAGAGAGAGAGAGAGACACGAAGCTAAAGGTACAGCACGTAGAATTGTATGCTAATGTTCACTTTATCGAACTGGAACTTCTGACATCACCTCAAATATTCCCAAAAGTTTAGGAAGCCAGAGAGAGATCTGTAATCTTACAGTTGTAACGGGACGTGTTGTAGGCGGCCATCTTGATCGTTGTCAAGGAAACACCAGCTGTTACGTCAAAGACCGCAGCATAAGCTAGCGCTAGCTGCTACCGAAAGCTGTTTGTGCTGCTGTGATAAAAAACGTCATGTCGTCATTACACGTTGTCTTACACGTCTTTACTCCCATGATGCACCGCAGGCCTCGACTTCATCAGCTGTTTCTTTAATTGAGAGCCCCCAGCGGTACATTTTACACACTGTACCTTTAACTGTGTGTGTAAACAGGATGATGGAGATGCCTGACAGAATCAGAGTTAAACCACAGACATGAGTTAGAGTGTTTGAAGAATAATATCATAAAGGGAAGGAAGAATCTGGCACAAAGTGAGTCAGTTAGAAGTTCTGCTAACAAAGAGGACAACACAGGATGTAGAGACTCCATGCTGTGTTCTGAGTTATCGAGGGTTATAAATAAAATGACCTCTCCACATGATCTCACTCTGCAAACAGGAGAGCGTCACATGTTCCTTCAGTCTCCCTCCCTGCAGCCATCCGACAGCAGGCCCCGCCCTGAAGGAGCGAGCCTGCCGCCGCTTCACAAAGACGGAGCGGAAATGAGAGCGAGTCCCCGTCCGTGTGTGAGAGTCAGGTGTGCCGCACACTTCACAGTCAAAGGGAGCCGTGAATGAAGACGGCGGCGTGTCGATTCACACTCGCACGTCTCCATAATGACATCACTCTCCTCGGCGATTACTCATCTTTCACTCAGACACTGCTGAGGTGCGAAAAGCAGAAGAGCCTCCAGAAGGTGATGTGGGGGCGGAGTCTGTGTGAATGAAAAGACGTGGAGAGGGTTTGGATGAGACTTTATGATGCCCACTCAGAAGAATAGTCCCTCTCACTTCCTGCTCTGCTATCTTTAGCTCTATTAGCTTTAAATACGTCTTGATTGCTCCTGAAGCCTCCTCCGTCTGTCACTCGTCTGCACGCTGACGGTTCCTCCTGCAACATTTCACTTCATCTTCAACTCTTCACGTCAGCCTGGAAGACGGAGGAAGTCAAAAGAAGCAGCTGAGTTTGGCTGTGTTTACCCCCCACCTGTCCCTGCATACAGATCTTTAAAGTATAATCAATCCAAAAACTGTGGATGCAAATTAAACCAACGTCCACCTGATGGACGCTCGATGTCTGCAGCTTCACTGTCAGCTCCATCCTCCACTCTCCCGTCATCACGCTGGGCGAGAGCCCGGCCTGCACGTGGACACATTCTATCGACGCCGATCCCTGATGCCGTTTAGAAGCACCTTGCTTCCTCCAGGCGCCGCTCGCACGCTGTGACAGCTGATTCATGCGGGAGGAAAAAGGAGAGGGACAAACTGAGCGATGGAGTTGGTCGTCTCTCATCCGAGGTTCGATCCCCAGCTCCTGCAGCTACACGTCCGACGTATCATTGGCCAAGACACTTAACCTCAAGTTGCTCCCGCTGCTTCGTCACCGACGTATGACTGTATGAGTGCATGAGCTAACACTGGAGGACATGTTAGGAGTGAATGTGGAGGTAAACAGAGATACTGACTCACTGTTGTGGGGCTGTAAAGCTAACCTGCAGCACAGCACTTGGTCAAACTGTCACCAGGTGTCAGGCAGCCATCAAGTGTCCTGCAGCTTCCCGCGCTCTGACAGCGCTAACCCGAGACCTTCCACTGACTCCGTGACCCGTTACTGGGGTCAACAGGATTTCTCTGCTGATCTGTCAGAGAGAGTTACATCATTAAAGCGCCGCTGATGGAGAAGACGTGCACACAGACGGAGAACAGTGCGGCTCATGATGACGCCACACTTAACTTCGTCTCACCAAATCAAAGAAATACAGCAGAAACCTTTTACTGTGTCTGCGTGCCTCTCCATTATTCAGCACATGGCTCTGAGCTGGTGACAGTTACAGACCTAAATAAACCTTCTCTTTAATGCTGCCTGACCGTACTCTACATGCTTTTATTTGAATGCTCTGATTTTTATTTTTTTTTAACAGCGGTTGTGCATTAAAGCGGCCGTACATGAAGGTGCACCTGAATGCAGCACGCAGGTTTCTCCGTGCTACTTCAGTTTCCAGTGAGTCAAAGCGGTGACCGGTGTGTGAGACATTTATACACTACATTTACACTATAAATGTGAGGACGCAAGAAGCGCTCGTACCTAACCAGAAACCTCTCCATCTCAGACTTCACTAAATCATCCTCTGAAAAGACAGGAAATCAAAATGTTCCCGCCCGAGCCTCTTATGTCGTTTTTCCGCTTTTTCTTCATAAATTTGGGCAAATTGGGAAATATTTCTAAGTCACTTAGGAATAAAAAAGAGCCTCAAGGAGACAGCAGAAGCTGTTCTTCTTTTCACTGAAGTAAATGTAAAACTGATCTTTCTGAGGCTTTGAGTGCCCTGGGATTTTGCACGTCCCTTCACGGGTGGTATTACCGAAGCGTGATCCTCCCCTGCAACATTAATGCCATTCTTAAGCAGCAAAGGAAAGTGCTCGTCGTCGGATAAAAGTGTTTTCTTTTTTAGAGCATGCAGCCATTTCCATTTCACTCAGAAGCCCCACTTTCCCCGTCCAGCCCCCCCTCTCCCTGCTTTTCTGATATTTTGTAAAAAATCACGTCTAATGTCGTCTGTTCGTCCTGAGTTTACGATCCGCCTTCCACATGTATGACACGCAGGAGAACCTGACTGTGTGAAGACTGCACCCCAACAAGCAGCAGAGCGAGCGCCCTCCGTCTGAACGCATCAGCATCAAACAGTCCTCTAATTGATTTAGAATCAGTCTAAATGTGGGGCAGAGAATTGGAAAGGGGATATTATGAGCTGTCAGGGTGCATTCATCACCGTCTTCTTCTTCTTCCTCCCCGTTCGGGGCGCAATGGAAACTCTGCAACTTTTATTCATGAGGACATTCACGCAAAATACGTGCACATGTGGTGCATGTTTGTCATGTGTCAACTAAATCAGCACAGCATGCTGCTGTCAGGGCCGTGATTAGAGAGAGATGACACAGTGACCTGATTCATGTTGTTGTTACTGTTAATCAGGGGCAATGTGAAGATCTTTTACAATACACACTCACACACTGATGGTAGAGGCTGCTGCAGAGTAAAGAGTCCATCAGTATGAACTCATCCATTCACTCACATTCACACACTGATGGTAGAGGCTGCTGCAGAGTCCATCAGTATTAACTCATCCATTCACACACACTCACACACTGATGGTAGAGGCTGCTGCAGAGTCCATCAGTATTAACTCATCCATTCATACACATTCACACACTGATGGTAGAGGCTGCTGCAGAGTAAAGAGTCCATCAGTATTAACTCATCCATTCATACACATTCACACACTGATGGTAGAGGCTGCTGCAGAGTCCATCAGTATTAACTCATCCATTCACACACACTCACACACTGCTGTTCAATGCACACATGTTGTTTGCAAAGAAAGGAAGTAATCATGTTTCTCCATGTTAACTTGAATACTGAGAGCTAAGTAGTTTAATTTACAGCCTTCTAGGATCCCCCCCCCCCCCCCCCCCCCCCTCTCTCTGAGTGAGTCCCAGGCGGCACAGCCAGCCGGGCCGCCTGAAACTTCTGACTAGCCATGTTCTTCAAACATCACGCCGCAGCCACAGCATGGCAGGATGACAGATCGTCCCTTCGATGTATAGTGACAAACAAATTAGTGCAAAGATGCTTCTCGCTGCATACCAGATGTGTTGGACTCTGTGGTACGGAACAGCCGATGAAAAACTGTCCACGTCCCATCTGTGCTTCACCGCGACCATCAGTGCAGCAATTTGTGCTGAACAAAGTAGTGCAAACAGCCCGTCTGATTATATGTGTCATAATGTGAGGCGTGGGGACGAGAGGCGGGGACGAGAGGCGGGGAGCTTTATTTGATGAGAGGAGAGGAGGTGAGAGGATGGAAGAACAGAGGAGAAGCAGGAAAATCAAAGGAGGAGAAATCCTCCATTTTCCTCCCTCGTTTCCTCCGCTCCTCGCCGCCGTCCGGTCTTAAGCTGCTGACTGCAGCACGTCGCTGTGACACCACTGGGCCTATTTGTATCTAACCTCACACCTGCCTATTGGCTGGCACACACTCGGGGGATTGGAGACGACACGCGGGGTCACATCACCATCTGAGTGCCGTGCCAGCGTGGCGGTGCACTTACTGCCAAGACGGGCGGCGAGCTGCACAATGTTTTCTTTGTTCTGAGTGCACAGGCAGGACACCATTTCAGCTCCGAGCACACAAATGTGATGAAAGAAGCTCTTAAAAAAAAAAAAGGCTTCTCAAGTCAAACCAGAGAATGCATTTGATATTCTGGCTTTGCACGGGTGCAGTTGACAGCGCTGCGCGGCGGCGTGCTGAAAGAGGAGGTATAGCTGTGACAGAGGGAGAGGAGAGAGACGTTCCTGACCTGCTTAGTGTCATTACAGCGCAGACTTATCTCTGCCTTGTAAATACACTCGAGTGCTTGTTATCAAGCAGGCGAGGCGACAAACCTCATCCAGGTTTGAGTCCTCGGCTTCCTCTGCGAGCTTGTAAATGAGTCATTCTCATGGATGACAGCTCGCATTAATATTCTGCTAAGGAGGGAAGCGAGTGCGCATTAAATCCGACACTTATCGTGAAGAGATCCCGATCGGCGTGCACACATGAAATACAGAGAAGTCATGCTTGTTTGCTGTTAATTTGCTGAAAGATATTCAGGGGGAAGGTGAAAGATCGTCTTCCTGTCGTATTTACACCAGGTCATGATGCTACTCTTGGATTTGTTTATTACTTAAACTTGCCCGAGCTGTTTTGCAGACTGTAGTTTTACCTCGCAACTTGTGCCATTGATTTGCCTGATTTTTGAAAGTGAAGTTGTTGTTTTGGTTAATGGCCGCCAGTAGAGAAACTGTGTTCTGAAGGTGTTACGACACTTTTTCTATCAAGTTTATTGTTTCATCTTTAAAAAAAAACACACACACACACACACACACACACCCAGGATTCAACACGTTGAATGTCAACTTTCAGGATCTTTTTTTAGAGTGCAAAAGCCTTCGAGCACAAACAAGGAAATGTGCAGTAATAAAACGTATCATTCTTTACGATTTCATGAGTCGAGCTCTTCAGCTTCAGCTCAGGTATCAGAGAGGACATTAAAAAGCTTTTATCCTGACGGTGTCCTCAGGTCTCTGCTCTCAGAGGTGAGCGCTCGAGCTGATGTGAGCCGTGTTTGTCGGCCATGTGGTCGACCAGGCAGAGCGTCGGTGTGATCGTAACCCCCCCCCCTCCCTCCCCCCCCCCCCCAGCTGTTTGACAATCCAGCGGCGTCACACCCTCTGAGCAGGCTCCTCAGCGACACTCGACCGTGTCAGGTCCTCTCTCAGGTCCTCTCTCAGGTCCTCTCTCAGCAGAGTGAAGACTGTCCAACTGAAAACAAAAAATTCAGACCGAAAGTGGCATCAAAGTTCTCCTCCTCGCCAAATGATGATTTACCACTTCAGAGTTCACTGGAGTTCTTCTTATTCTGACACATTCAACAAAAGAATATGAGTATCTGTGTAAACATGTCTCTCAGTAATACACCTGATAGCAGAATGATGTATAGAAAAACATTACATATAAGATCCCTTTATGTAAACCCTCTTCTACATCTAGTCTGTCTACAAACCCCCCAATGATGATAAAAGTCCATCCTCTCCGTCTTCTGCCTGCTCAAACAGGCCGTTTGGAGCTTTTCCCTTCATGACATCACAAAGGGCAGTAGCCCCTCCCCCAGGTGGGTGACACTCCCACAGCTAGGTGTTTGTTCTGCCCTCTGAGTCTGCCTTCTCACCGTAAACAATAGGACATGGAGCCAGAAAGCAGCGAGTACACTCGAGCCCTTCCAGAGAGGGGGCGTGGCCAGACACAGCTCATTTACATATTTAAAGCTACAGACACAGAAACAGCCTGTTCTGAGCAGGGCTGAAATAGAGGGGTTTATAGACATGATCAGATACAGGATCAGAGTGGATTTACAACAACACACTTCACACACATGATGAAGAGGAGCGAGGACACTGATTTCACCTGAAGAAGAAGAGGAGATCATGTGACCTTTAAGTGCTTCACTTTTTCACTTCATGAGTTTGTTAATTTATCAACCCAGTTTGTTTTTTTCTTAAATCTTGTCGTGTTGCAAAGTTTCTTTGTATTTGGATGTTTGAGCAGAGATGATTTAAAGTAAGGAACACTGCGGCTCGTTAACAGTCTCCGTGGATCTGCACGGAGCGGCTTGATTACATCTTGGCAGAATAAGTGTCGTCTGATTAACAAACGTACAAAAACAAATGTTTTTGGCTTCTTTAACTGGCACCAAAATTAAAGTTCATTGTAATCACGGTTTGTTAATGATCAGACTCCTGAAAGAAAGAGCTTCACAGAGCTTTGCTTTGTCTGCAGAGCAACAGGTCGTCATGTGTTTCACACTTTGACTTGTTTATCTTTGACAGAGTTTAAACGTGTGCAGAAACTCTCATACTCACTGTGACAGGTGGGATCGCACTTCCTGTTCCTAATTATGGCTGGACGGTTGATGTGAGTGAGCTCTCCCAGCTGACAGTTTGTTTTTACACAACAGTCAATAAATATCGAACCCCGCTTCAAAAGAACATGATAAATCACACGCCTCAGCCCAGCCCAGCGTGGTCCTGCACTCTGCAACAAGGAGTCACAAGTGAGGAATGAACTGTCTGAAGTTATGAGCTGCAGCTCTGACGCATCAGAGTTCTTTATGAAGCAGCCTGCTGACAAACCGTTACACGGCGCCCACCTGTCAATCAGCTCAGCTACACGCCTCATTGCGAATAACTCTGATCCTTCATCCAATCAAAACTGCTGAGTCATCAAAACATTCCCCCCCCCACATTGTGTGTGGATGGAGACATGAGCTAATCACACCTGTTTGGTTTTTTGAAGCAGGCTGTAAACATGTTCATGTCTGCTGTAAAAACAGGCTGTTTGAATGGGTGTGTATGTGACTTCCTGTGCTGCTGCAGCCAGCCTCTAGTGGACACTCCAGGAACTGCAGCCAGCCTCTAGTGGACACTCCAGGTACTGCAGCCAGCCTCTAGTGGACACTCCAGGAACTGCAGGATTTTTACACTCATGCATCAGCTTCATGTTTCAACACTGGAGTGTTTTAATATCACACAATAACACAAACAAACTCATCGACCAACTCAGCCGTCGACCAACAACTCCAATGTTACACAACTTAAATTCATCAACTTTTATATTTCACTCATGCAACCTTTGTACTCGACAGATCGTTGAGGGACTGTGGAGGACCTCCACAGTCTACAGACGGGGGGGTCACTAAGAAGCTCAGAGAGTTAGAAACAGCCTCATAACGACGTGGAGGAGAATACAAGTAAAACAACTGGAGACGGAGGTTTGTGGGTAATGATGACTTTATAAGACAGACAGAGAGTACATGTTAGATCACAGAGAACAGACAGACATACATGAACACACTTCCACATAAATCAGATCACGAGCGCGATGCACTGAGTCTTTAGGCCTGTTTTTTAGTGCAGTTTATTTCTTTTCCAGTGCAGTTTGGTGGCTTGGTAGAGAGGGAGGTAACAGCTGTGTCTCTGTGGGGATCCTTTCTGTAATGTTGTCAGACTCTTACAATCACAAGCTGAGCCGGAGAGACACGAGCCCACAGAGATCATCTGCAGGAACAAACTTTAAGTCCTTTTACTGAAGTCACTTATACGTCCAAATCCATCCCATCTTTGCTCACAGATCAGATGTTGGATGCAGAAAAAAGCTGGTTTGAAGAGCTCTGCAGAAACAAAGCCTGCTCTCATGTAGTGACTCGGTGCTTTTCATTCTGAGGCCTGCAGGACGACACAGAGAGAGAGAGAGAGAGAGAGAGAGAGAGAGAGTCAATGATTTCCCCCGAGCGGCGGTTTCACTCGTGTCTCCCGTCGCTCATCTGACCCATCCGTTATGCTGAGCCAGGGGGAAATCTGATTGGGCTCATTACCTTCTCCTCAGAACTGATAGAGGAAGTGAAGGAGGGAGAGAGAGAGAGAGAGAGAGGGCTCATTGTGAATGGACACCATCAGCAGCGTCGTCACTATCAGAGTGTATGGCCCTCTGCCAGCGCTGTCCTATCTAACCTGGCTCTCCTCTGTGTGTGTGTGTGTGTGTGTGTGTGTGTGCGTGCGTGAGGGAAACAGATTAGCCGGTGCCGCTCTGCGTCCTGTTGGGGGGGGCAGGGGGGGTGGACAGAGACACTATTGGCATGCATTGTCTCATCACTCGGCTGGCTGCTGAATAAGAAGAGATGGATGACAGATAGCGTGAAGGGCGTGTAAGGTAACAGCGTCCACATCAGCGGCGTGCTGAACTCTGCAGCAGGAGGGATTTCTGCTCTCAGCTTAAACACCAAAGGTTTAAAAAAACTCCCTTCCTAATGAAGCTCTGGCTTCCTGTTTTTTTTTAACTAATATGACACCACCTAGAAAACAGTTTAACCTCTTCATCAGAGCAAAGTAAGACACCCAGGTGTGAGGCGTTCACTGACACATGGTCCTTCAGGTGTGCTAACAGCCTGGAAGCCAGATGGACTTCCTGGAAAGCAGCTGACTGTGTGAGAAACAGCAGAGGTTTAAAGCCTTATCTGCCGGCAGTCAGCTCAGGTTGCGATGTACGGCAGCCCTGAGCGGACAATCATCCCTACATTTTATTTAGAGACGCAGAGGATGGACTGCACTCATGTTTGGGGGGGTTTGTAGACGGACTAAAGGGACACATGTTAGAGTTAGAGAAGTGGGTTTTGTACTTGTGACCTTTAAGGATTTTGACTTGGATAATCTGCTCTCTGTGCACAGAAGTAAAACATTTAAATATCGTCACCTTGTTAAAATAATTGCCTCAGTCGATTTTTGAGAAAAATGATTTTTATGCCTAACTCGACTCCTTATGATGCTGGACACCTCTGATCAAATGTCCTATAACCTCCGTCACAAAGATCATGTGATAAACACCTTTAATATAATAATATGTCAAGAGTCTCACTCAGGCCGTTTTATTTTAAAGACAAAGTGACGAAGACAGAATCAAACTAAAATCACAGACGCATGTTAGAAAAGTCATTTTTCTTATGTTACATCATTGATGAACTTTTTCTATTAGTCTGTCAATACTGATCTGTTTTCATTACCTTGTTGAGTAAAGGGTTAACCTGGCCATATTAAAGTCAGGTCTGGATTTACAAAGTCCAACCGGACTGGTCAGATTTGACAGGTCTTAGTTTTGTTGTTGTTTGGGCTCATTGATCCATATTCTCATTTGAGATGAACACATCATTAGACAGATATATTTATATAGATACCTTATTAATCCTGAGGGAAATTCAAAACGTCCAGTGTTACTTCACAAAGACGAGCAGAACTTGTCTCGTGATGATAATCCACCAAACTGAGTCACTGCACTCGAACATTTACCATCCGTAACTATTGACCTTTTGATGACCTCATGACAGCCAATGAGAGCCTGTGATGACTAAAATCTCTTGTAGCCAATCAAATTCGTGGAGCATGTCTGTCGTGATTTAAGGCCCTGACACCGTGGTGACTGTCCAGCTGGACGGCCAATCAGCACGGACGATCTGCACGTGTATGAGAGGAAATACCTCTCCATGCCAGCAGGCAGCGCTGTTCTGTTGTTATGATCCAGAAAGAACATCTTCACACCGCTGTCTCTCAGCACGCGTGTTCTAGGTCGCCTTCCGATCAAGAATGATGAATGATAAGAACTTAAAAATGGCGATGGCGTTGTCAGCCCTGGGTCTTAACGTGGAAGACGAAAAGAAGAGGCGGGAGGAACCGCTCTAATGAAAGCACGGAGCGTCAGGCTCGAGGTTCCTCCTATCAACCGCACCTACGCCGATTCATTATGAGAGGTGCCAGCAGGTATCCACAGAGAAAAAACCAGGGCGCCGATCTCTCACCGTCGATCCAACTAATCATGAAGGAGAAAAACAGACAAATCTACGTCAACACCCGGCGAGCTGGAGCGATCCGTGTGCACGACCGTCAGAGTCCGACTACGACTTTCTTTTAAAGGCTGTGATTTCCTCGTAAGTTCTTCGTGAAATAACGACTGTGTGTGATTTGGTCCTGATGATGGTGAAAACAGAGACCAGGAGAACACTTATGTTAATTAGTTCTAATTAAATGTAACCTATAGATATTTTCCCTCCGTGCACAGGAGGTCAGCCGTACAGTGTGTGAAAAATCTCTGCACAGCCAAGCAGGCAATTAAATCCACACCGCGATAAATGTTAACAATGAATCAACAATAGCGTCGCTTTAAACGGACCCTTTCTTTCAGATACATTCACCTTTAATTAGCAGCACATTATATGATTATTAGCAGGACTTCCTAAGTAAAGCTCTCACATTCCCAGCAGGTAATTGGTGTCGTGGAGGTCTGCTGACTGGCACCACGTCGCTGTGAATACTTGAACAAACTGAAGCAGATGTTGTTCCACAAGCTCGGACTGAAAACATTCTTCATCTTCATCTTCATCACGAGACTGAAGTGTGAAGGTGTAAGACACAAACTGCTTCAGACGCCACATGCTGCGCTCGCTCATCAATCAGAGCGAAGTGAGTTTAAATGAAGCTCTCGGAGGCCGATCACCTCGGATGACCTCTAAACTGCTCTGCTTAGCGCCGCTCAGTCCTTTACAGCGGCGGCGTTACTGAACGCACAATGATATTTTCACTTCCTGAAACATTTGAAATGAACCGGTTGGTCCATTGAAAGTGAAAAGAATTGTTTCTGAAGGTGTCTTTGAGTTACACAAAGCTGAAGGGCTCGACAGAGAGAGACGCTCTATTCTTCCTGTGATTAAATAAAAAACGCTCTGAATGCAG
The DNA here is from genome assembly GCF_947650265.1 of Symphodus melops. Classification (NCBI taxonomy): domain Eukaryota; kingdom Metazoa; phylum Chordata; class Actinopteri; order Labriformes; family Labridae; genus Symphodus; species Symphodus melops. The sequence continues at coordinate 2,262,905 of NC_136704.1, read as the reverse complement.
AAGAGAGGAGTCTATTCAGGCTTTTATTCAGCTCACCGATGTGTCCAACACTCAGGACGCTTTGTAGAATTAGTTTCTCCTCAGCATGCAATAAAAGGGAATAAAAAGGTGGTTAAATTCCTTTAAATAATGTTTAAAATGTGCAATAATTATCCTTATTAGGAACATTTACATTTGTTCAAAGAATAAATCTCTGTGATGTTTTCAGAAATTATCCTGCTGAGAAGCAGAAACCTGCAGTGTTAAAAAATGAAGCCCATGTAGAAGTGTTAACATCCTGCAGTTCCTGGAGTGTCCACTAGAGGCTGGCTGCAGTTCCTGGAGTGTCCACTAGAGGCTGGCTGCAGCAGCACAGGAAGTCACATACACACCCATTCAAACAGCCTGTTTTTACAGCAGACATGAACATGTTAACAGCCTGCTTCAAAAAACCAAATAGGTGTGATTAGCTCATGTCTCCATCCACACACACTGTACGGGGGGAATGTTTTCATGACTCAGCAGTTTTGATTGGATGAAGTATCAGAGTTATTCACAATAAGGCGTGTAGCTGAGCTGATTGACGGGTGGGCGCCGTGTGACGGTTTGTCAGGAGGCTTAAAACCCGCCTCAGCTCTCAGCCTGTCGTTAGCTTGACTCAAAGTTAGCCTGAGACAGCATTTCCAGCATGGCGGCTGCTGCTGATGAGACTCCAGCGCCCCCTGCAGGAACACACGGGGGGACTCTAGCGCCCCCTGCAGGAACACACGGGGGGACTCCAGCACCTCACCACCTACCAGGCTCTTAATTTCCAGACTTGGTTCATATCATAAACCAGATCTGTTAGACGTCACAGAGCTCTCTGAGTGTCAGGAGATCACGTGATCTTGTACTGTAGCCTCCTGTTTATGTTTCTCGGCCCGCTGGACCCGCTGACTCTGTAGAACCTGATGGTTCAGACCTCCTGGCTTCTTGACAAGCACATAACACCTCTCACACCACAGTTGGACATTTCCGACTCGGCTGATAATTGCCTGTAATTTATTTGTCTGTCAGGCTATGAAGTGAACATGCAGGAGACATTCTGGTCAAACAGTCTCTGACTCCCCTCTAATTGCGCTCCTTTGTAAACCCAGACGACAGCCATGTTGGTTCACTGTGATCGGGCCTTTCGGGGCTTTAAAAAAACAATACAGACTGATTTGAAAATGGTGGGGATAATGACCCTGTTGGCCGAGGGAGTCGTTCAGGGCCAGATTGCTGCTCATGTTGGGCTCTGCTCTGTAATTAGGTCAGAATGTAAACGCTCATATTGTGATGTTGGCCCGCGAGGTCCAGCTCAGCTCCAGCCTCGGTGCTCCGAGAGTATCCGTTTGTGTTAGTGTGACTCATCGAACCCCTCCAGAGCTGTGACGGGAGCACCGGGGGGGGGGGGGGGGGGGCGCTCATTCACAACCTCACACTCGTCTCACAGCACGTTTATAAAACAACATGTTTACGGCGCTCTCTGAGACGCTGCAGCTCCAGCTCGACCTCAGGCTCGCCCTCTCACCTTCCTCACACCTACAAGAACTCGTTTTCTTCTTCCTCTCACTTCATCACTTCCTCCTCCTCCTGTCCACCTCCTGCCTCCCCTCTCTCTCTCTCTCTCTCTCTCTCTCTCTCTTATTGATCATTAGCTGATGTTGGGAAGAGAGAGGGGGTGTAATTAAGGAGCCAGACCAATCCGTCAATTCTGCTCAGCGCTGCGTGGAGGGTGCAGCAGAGCGGGCGATGGCTCTAATAGGGCTTCATACTGTAAACAACACGCACACCTGGACAGCAGCAGAACCCCGGGAGACACAGGAGAGAGAAAGTGTCGACAAGTTGAGAGCGAGAAAAGAAGTTCAACAGCGAAGGTGGAGAGCGTGTCGGTGTCTAAATCAAACAGAAAAGTGAAGTTCCATACAGCACAGCTTATAGAGCAGTAAAGCTAACAGCTAACAAGCTAACAGATAGAACCACATACAGTTTGTCAGTGCATACGACCTGTTGTTATTTTTATGCTTTTATTGTAGTGATAGGACAGTGCATACAGTCGAGTCGAACGCCCGGGAGAGAGAGAGAGAGAGTGACATGCAGGGAAAGGAGCTACTGGTCCAACGTGTACATGAGGCATGCACGCTAACAGCTAGGCTAACGTTACCGTGTTTGGTGTTTTCTCCTTGAAATGATCTATTGAAGTTATCTGATGATGGGCGGAGCCTAAGGTGGCTAATGCACAAAATACTCTGCAGGGTTTGGGTGCAGCAGGAGCAACTTGGGGGCTGGGGATCGAACCCTCCAGAGACGACCAACTCTAACACTGATCCACAGCCGCTTCACAACTGAGCGTGTAACGTTCTGCTTATACTCCGCCATGAGACACACGTGTGCACACACACAAGCCGATCAGAACCGGGCGGAGCTACACGCTCGCCGACTAAACGGCACCGCCCCCTCCTTGTGTCAGTGTTTACAGCAGGCGAACTTGTGTTGTCTCCTCCCGGCTGCCTCCTCGCTCGCACTGACGATATCTAACTAATGTGTTGTTTGACTTTATACGAAGTCAGTTTCATACCTCCTCAGGTGTGTGTGTGTGTGTGTGTGTGTGTGTGTGTGTGTGTGTGTGTGTGTGTGTGTGTGTGCGTGTGTGTGTGTGTGTGTGTGTGTGTGCATGTAAACATCATGGTCCACAGAGACGAGTCCTTGTGTGCGTGCTCATATTTGCTCCCTCTGTGGCCGTGTTGTGTTGACGCTGATCTGCCGCTTCAATCGATGAAACTATCAGAACACGTGTGTGTCTGCCCTCTTGTTGACTCTGCCTGTCTCTTGTCTCTCCTCAGAGAAAGTCAGTATGCTGTCAGCATTGATCGCTCCTTTCAAGTACATCAGCCAGGGGACCAGCAGCACAGAGGACGAGGACACTTTAAGTAAGCCCCCCCCCCGCCCCCCCCTCTCTGTTCTTGCAGAAATCATCTGCCACACGTTATTCATTATTTGGGAAACTGAGTGTTTGATTGGGTGCTTTTAAATGTGATCTGTCATAAATAAGTCATTAGGTAGGTACATGCACGCCTCATCTGGAGCTGCTCCAGCTCACCACTGAATGTCAGCACTTGATCCCAGCCTCCCACTCGACCATTAACATTCTCGCTGCGAGATCAGAGCGCCGTATTTTCTGTTCATTTCCCATCAGAAATGCAATACGCCACCACTTCCCCGTAACAAGGTTTGAAGAGCGTGTCGCAGCTGCTCAGACTTTGCTCTCACAGAGGATAGAAGTGTGAAATAAAGCGCTGCTGCACACATTTTATCCTTTCTTGGAATGATGTGATACCCGCCCCCATTACAAATAGGATTGATGCTTTGCATTGGCCACAGGGACCCGTGTTTCCCTCTGCACGGCTCAGATTCAGAACCAATTTGGAGGCAGATTACAGGATGGTTTGGCAGATAACTCTGCCGTTTTTCAGGGATTTGTTTTTTAAAAGACTTAAACATGGCGGAGCTGTGGTCTAAAGTGAGCTCAGATCTGTTCATTATCACATTGTGTGCCGAGTGGCTCGATCTGCTCAGCCTGATAAATACGCCTCCTCTCGTTCTGTTTATGGCAGGTACCAGCAGCACTGAGGTAAAGGAGAACCGTAACATCGGGAACTTAGAGGATCGCTCTGCCGAGTCGCTCTTCTGCGCCGACTCAGCGAGAGGCGGGAGCCCCGGTCTGAAGAGGAAACGCCCGCTGGAGGAGGACAACAATGGCCACGTGTGTCAGCTCCGCCGAATCTACAAGAAACTGTCGTGGTCGGAGGCTCCAAAGAACGCGCTGGTGCAGCTGAACGAGCTGCGGCCCGGCCTGCAGTACCGCGTGGTGTCTCAGACGGGCCCCGTCCACGCCCCCGTCTTCTCCATCGCCGTGGAGGTCAACGGGCTGACCTTCGAGGGAACCGGTCCCACAAAGAAGAAGGCCAAGATGAGGGCGGCAGAGCTCGCGCTCAAGTCCTTCATCCAGTTCCCCAACGCTCCTCAGGCCCACCTGGCGATGGGAAACATCTCCAATCCCTCCGCAGACTTCACCTCGGACCAGGCCGACTTCCCCGACACGCTCTTTAAAGAGTTTGAGTCGTCGCCGTGCTCAGACAGTTTCTCGCTCTGCGGCTCGGCTGCAGAGAGCGAGCTGCTGTCCAGCGAGCTGCTGAGACACGGGCGGCTGCTCCGTCACACTCTGGACCTGATGGTGCAGGCTCAGCAGAGACTGGGAGGGATCGTTCCAGAGCCAGAGGCCCCTAAGAGCCCCGTGGCTTTGTTGAATGAGCTCCGGCCGGGGCTGCGGTACGCCTGCCTGTCAGAGCGCGCTGAGGGCCGGCGGCTGCGTAGTTTTGTGATGGCGGTGCGCGTGGACGGGCGGATATTCGAAGGCAGCGGTCGCAGCAAGAAGCTGGCGAAGAACCAGGCGGCCCAGTGCGCTCTTCAGGCCCTGTTTAATATCAGGACGGCCCCCGAGGGCCCGACAGGCCTCAGAGCCAGCAGGAAGAGCTGTCCTCATTTACCCCAGGTGAGCACACACACACACACACACACACACACACACGCCTGTCTGCTGCTGAGCTTCTTTGGCAGCTCCTTCACTTCCTACAGGGGCCTGTAATGACCAAAACAGCAGGCGTGCAGCGAGAAGCCAAACACCTTCTAACAAGTAATTATGGAGGAGAGGAGATAGGAGGTAGAAAGAGCGAGGACGGGTGGAGAGACAGTGGCAGCGCTGATAAAGATATGTGTTAGCAGGCTGGCATTTAAATGTGTCACAATGTTCTGCATCTAGTGAAAAAAACAAAAACTCTTCCATGTGTTTGCACGTGTTGGTCGGTGCGTTTGTGTGTCTGGAGTCTAACGCGTGCGCGTTCTGTTTAAAAGCATGTAAATGGAGCTAATTATTGTCCTCGTGCCTCTGACACAAGACAAATCTGCATCGCCCCCAAATGAGTTTTTTTGGTGTGTTTGCAGAGCTGTAATTGGGAGAGTTTTGTAATTCTGCAGGATCTCCTGTTTCCTGGTGTGTGGCATCACTGTGTCTACCAACATTAATTCAATCTGTGGCCCAGAGGAGATCGAAAAGCAAAGAGCAAATCAACAAACAAACCGGCGAGCACAATCCCGTGCTCATTTACCCAAATATGTAAATGGCAATCAGAGCGGGGAAACAAGTTTTTGGAGAAACTTGAGAAAATTGGAGCCTAAAGAAATGCAGGCTGGATGTGCTGCACTTGTTGACAGCCATTTAAAACTTCATTTCAGCAGACGCATTTTAATCTAAAGTAGAGCCGCCCTGAGTCGATTATTAGCTGTTCTGCCTCTGCGACTGTCAGGGCGAGAGAGAGTGTAGGAGCAGTGATTGGCTCCTCAGGAGTTTAAAGGTCAAAGGTCACTGTGATGACACCTTTGTGTTTTATTGTTGACCGCACACAAGCTCTCAGAATCGTCCAATCAGAGGAGGTCTGCTGGACCGGGTCGAGTCAGAACTCTCCATGTACCAACCATGGAGAGTGTGTTCCTTCGGGCGTTGTGCGCCCTGCCACACTTTTACACAATATTGTGTTTTATTTTGAAATTAACCCAACGCTCTGTCTGACTTCCTGTCTGTCTGCTTCATGAACACTACGTTGTTTTTTTGCGTCCTGAATTCAGAAAGACTTTGAGCGGCTCAGTTCACTTTAAAAAAAAAAACCTCCCAGAAGTCTCAGAGACTTGAGGGACATGAAATCCACCCGGAGACGTCGAACACGATTCCCTTCAGCTGATTCTGTTTCCTTGTTGATCTGGAGCGAGCTCCCGTATCCATGGTTACGTTCACAGCGGCTGAAAATTAAAGACAAGAAACAAAGATTGTGACACTTTTGACTCGACATTCGAACGTCAACATCAGGTCCTTTCTTTTCGAAATAAAAGCAGGTACTTTTCTCCACACAGGAAGTGAAGCAAATGTAACAAAAAGAATTTCAAACATGAAAAATGTGATTCAGAGAAATTGATACTCAGCGATTAAAATAAAAAAGTTTAACAGAGCTGATGTTGAGCAGAGTTCAGTGTTATTGCCAGAACAAATTCATAATTTTGAACTGAAACTTGAGGAGTTGTTGAAAACACACACGAGCTAATCTGTGGTAACATTTTAAATATTTAAATAATTTAATCTGTTCAGGATTCAGTTTAAAAAATCATGTGAAGGTTACATTTCAAAACACAAAGACCGAGCAGAGTTTCACTCTCTGAATGTGAAAAAAAAAAGTTAAGCCGTATCCAAAGTGTCCTTTCCTTGAAGGCTGTGTGTCCACACACACACACACACACACACACACACACACACACACTCACACACACACGCGTCCTGCAGGCTGTGTGTCGTATTAACAGTCTTCTCCCGCCTTGAGGAAATAAACTGGCACCGGTGTCCTTCCCCAGAGCTCGACATCAACCCGACAAACCTGCACATGTTTGCCTGCAAGAAACTTTCTCTTTGGCTCCACACTGCCACGCCGTCTAAAAGGATTTTAAGAGGATTTGCTGCACTCGTTTAGTTCCAGAAAGCGCTCGCTTGTGGAAATTCTTGAAAGTCAGCCGTGATGTCTGCCAGCCTCGAGAGGCGTTTTATTTTCACGGGGAAAGGACAAAAGCATGCGTACCCTGACTGAGTGTGCAAACAAACATGTGACCAGGAGGAGTGTTACATGTCACAACTGTGATGTTAATGCAGCTCACACACACACACACACACACACACACACACACACACTCCACACTCAGATGTGAGGCTGTCTTCCTGCCAGCCTCTGATTGCATGCTCTCTGTTTGACAACACGGCAGATGTGAGGCGTGATGTTTTGGAGGGGGGGTCAGCTGTAAACTTGCCAAGTTTTGGGTGTCATTAATATTTCCCAGAATTCCCTCTGGCTGCACCTGTTGCAGGATAAAGCTTCTGGAGCAGATCAAACCACATGAAGGGACTTTTACTTATTATAAGATTTTCCTGAACAGTTTCATTTCTACTTCCTGTTTACTTCCTGTGTACTGCCTTGTACTTCCTGTGCTCAATCTGACAGAAACAAACCTTTGCAGTCACACTTCTGACAGGCAGCAGGTTTGTCATCTTATCTTATCTTATAGTTAGTATCAGTCACTGATTAAGCAAAGTGTCGGGTTTGGGATTTGAACCCACAGCCGCTGACGGTACATAAGCACGAGGATGTCCGGTTTGTTCGTCCTCTGTGCGTGTTGCTTCTAAAGGACAGTTTGATGGGTTTCAGTGGATCCTGCAGCCGTGCAGTCACGTGAGCGAGGAAACACTTTGAGCTCGTCCTTTTTAATGAATGTTTGTTATTTTTACTCTCAGAAACAGAAAACGGAGGACGGGATTACGTTTTTGTTTGGACAGAACTTCCTCAACATCTTGTTCTTCTATTCACAGTTTTTAAAATCAGTCTGGATACAATCTGTTTAGGCCTAAAAATAAATCCATGCTGGCACCTCGAAGAAGTAATATCGCTGCTATTTTTGCAGATAAATTTAATCCAGCCAAATGTTTTCACAAAGTTTTGAGTGAACTTGTAGTTCTGTACTGATGAAGTTCCTCCTGCAGCAGGAGGCAGAGGGTCAGTCGACCTTTAATACTGGACCTGTGGATCGATGGGTTCCCTTTATTACAGACCCACAGGGTGAAGCAGCAGTTATGAATACAGGGTCAAAAGTGAGGCTCAGGGATTGGACGAGGAGCCGCGGGGCTCCGGGGACGCACGGAGGAAAAGGAAACACACAGAATTAGACACTTGATTGTTAAGATGGGAAAGGTGAGAAGAAGAGAAGACGGTCGGATCAAGATTTAACAGTGAAAGAGGACGAGGAGGAGAAGCGTTAATCCGTCAGGCAGCTGCAGAATCTATCTCCTCCCCGATACAGTGTTTAAACCAACATGACCTGAACGCGTCCTCACACACGAGCAGGCTCCTCCCACGCTCCAGGCGGCGTGCACCGACCTCAACAATCACAGCAGAAGTGAAGCGTTATCTGACTGCACTGATTGACATTAAAGAGCTGTTTGTCTTCCAGCCAGGACTTTAATTTTTCATTTAACCTTTATTTATCCGGGGAAATCAAAGGAGAGGGCGTCCTGCGGAGACGTGCCGCCTTCCCTTCACTTCCCTCTGCTCACTCGTACCGGAGAGCCCAACCTGTGAGCCGTGGCCCGCTGGTGGCCTGCGAGGGTACTGCAAGTGATGCCACCAAATCATTTCCAAAATAGGATGATTTTTGTGTGACGTTGTCAAAGGAAGCGATGAAGCCACAGAAGCTGCACCGTCACCTCGAGACAAAACGTGGACGTGGGGTCGGACGTGGGACGCAGACATTTTTGAGACTTCAAAGTTGGGCCTGAGTTGGAAAAGGTTGCAATCCACTGATCTACATTAAGCAGCTGCCTGGCTGCCTTGCTCAACAGCACCTTCAGTCGTATTCCAATCAGAAGCGCAGTCTGATCACTGCGAGATAAATGATGCCTGCTGAATCTCCAACTCCCTCAGATTTGCTGACATTTATGAAAAATGAAAATAAACCTAAAGGCGACGGCTCTGTTATGAAGCGTCCTGATTTTATCACCGCAGTCTCTCTCTGCACAAATCTTTGTGTGTTAACTGTTGCAGAGTGGAGTCGTAACCGCTGCGTCCGTCAGCACCTGAACACACTCGTTGATATGAACGGACTCAAACAGTGAGGGAAGCAAAGTCGGTCAGTCGTCCTCTCATGGAGGTGTTTGGTCTTCTGCCCTCAGGTCGGAGATACGAGCTGCCCAGGCACTGAGAGAAACACACTCTCATATGTTCTGTTTACGGTTTACTGGGGCGCCAGGTAGCCGTTGCGGTTACAGTCCTCACCGCAACGGCTGTCGGTTCTGACCCGGCCTGGTCCATTTTGCTGCGTGTCATCTTGTGCGTTCTCCTTCTCACATTACCTGTCTCTCCTCAGCTGTAGATAGCCCCCCCCCCCCGCTCGTCTGCGTTCACATTAGTAACATGGTTCGATACCCAGGTGCACCAGCAGGTGGCGGTATGATAATCCACCAACACGAGGAGTGAGACAGGCCCGTGCTGCGTGGACGCCATGGTGGGTTGAGCTGTCGTTTGGGGGTCAAGCGCCCGCCACCCTTAAAGAGTATATATAAATGTGTTGGTTCTGTGCAGCCCCTCATAACTCCTCATTTTCACACAGACTCTGAACATTTGCTTCTAATCACAACTCTGAGTCGTCATTATTAATCAGTCAGCAGGAAGCTGTTCTTTAATCCCACCCTCAGCTCTCTACTTACCGGGAAATGTCTTTGGCCTATTAAATCCTGCACAGCGAAGTGAGAAAGTGCCCGAGTAATCCTGACACCCATTTCACCAAGTGGAATGATTACTCCTCTGTTCAGGCCTTGATTGGCCACTTAATCTCCGCTCGCCGTCACAAAGCAGCGCTGCGTCGCCAAGTCGACTGAGCCGCGGTGTGTGTGTGTGTGTGTGTGTGTGTGTGTGTGCGTGTGTGTGTGTGTGTGTGCGGCGAGGGAAGTCTTAGAGTCAGCAGGTTCACGTGGAAGGACGGGATGGAGGTCAGCGGTCAGGACGCCGCGCTCTGCCACCTCGGATTAAACTCTGTTTGAGGAGGGAGATGCGGAGAGAATGAGAGCGAGGGTTAATGGAGGAGAGCGAGCGAGCGAGCGAGACAGAGAGAGAGAGAGAGCAGCGCGGGTTCTTACAAACACAATATTTTAATTCCTCTTCATATGAGCAGAGATGAGAAGCGACTGTGTGTTTAGTTTGTCTCGTTTCACACTGATTTGATTTAGTTATCTCCCTCAGAGAGAGAGAGAGAGAGAGAGAGAGAGAGAGGATGCTGGTCAAGTGCAGACATTTTCCCGCCTCCGCTGCTGTAAATGAAATATGATTGGAGACACGTGAAGGTGACCCCTGTCAGCCGCTGAGCCGCGCACAGATTGTTTTCTTTGTCTAATCTCTCCCACTTCTAATCCGTCTCAATATAAACAGCTGTGACAGGCTGATCATTAATTAATATTGCCACAACAAATTAGAGACAGCGATCGCCCGGTCGAGCTCGCCCCGAGAGAGAGAGAGAGAGGTGTGAAGAGCACATTAGAGCGCGGTTGATGGAGGCAGTGTTACAGTCTCACTCAGTGACAGACTGTACTCTCAGGATCAGCTGCGATTATCAGCAGAGGTGACGCTGTGCAAACAGTCTGATAGAACATCTGCATCCATCACCGTCTGCCGCCTCAAACAGAAGCTCTGCCGCCTGAGCTCAACCTGAACTCAGCTTTATTCACACTGCACATTTATAACAAGGCGGGCCAAAGTGCTGTACGTTAAGTTTTATAAAATAAACCCATAAAAAAACCCGTAAAAGCCAATTTAAAAATAAGTTAAAATGCTAAACAATGTTGTTGGGATAAAACACTCTGCTAGAGGGAATTAAATTAAATTCATGAGACTCTACGGAGATTCACACCGGAAAGATTCAAGACTCAAAGCTAAAAAGAAAAATTGGCGCACAGAAGGATGATCGAGAGGATCGGAGGGAACTAAAGCGCTGTTTCCACACAGCGGTACGGATCAGTACGGTTCGGTTCTGTACAGCCTGATCACGTTCGTGTTTCCACAGCCACCCGTGCCCGATATGGATGCTGATAGCCGCGTCAGCTAGCTAATAGCATCACATGATAGCAGCTAATCGCTAACAGCTAACCCGCTAATAAAAAACCGTGACACAGTAAACAAAGATCCACTACGAGGAGAAACACAGACGAATAAACAATCGACTGTATTGAAACACGGCGTGGGTTGTGTTGGCCGCTGTCACACAGGAAGTGATGATTCTTTCGACCAATCAACGGACTGCAGTGTTTCGCTCCACCTTTTAGGGTCGGATCGATTTACTTGTCACCTCAACAGAAGGGTCGTAAAAAGTAGCACGGTGCGGGTCGGTTCTTTGGGAATCTTTCCCTGCTTTAGTTCAGCACCGAGACGAACCGGCTAGAGAGAGAAATCAGAAGGACCTTTGGACCCTCTAAACGCCGTCCAGGGCAGACGGAGCAGTGTGAGAGCTGAAACTGATAAAGGAGACCATGTAGACACTGATCTCTCTCAGAGTTAACACGAGCAAATGTCTCGTTTTATCATCAACCCACCGTGAGAAACGAGATCTCCATTTATCACGTTTGAATTCTGGAGGTTTTTATTTGTTTGTCTGTGTCCATCACTTCATTTATCCCAGAATCACACACCTAGCGTTTTATCTTCATGATTTTAACGTTCACTGTTGTTTTACTTTTGGGATTTAAACTTGTTTATTTCAGAGGCAGGACGGTGAATAGTGCAAAGGTCACGAGGTCACCATGTTCACAAAACTTTAAAATGATAAAAAAAACGTCTGAAAAGAAGAAGATTGTTTTTATGTCAAACAAAGCGTAGCCTCCTCATGTGCATCCGTACAGTATGTCATTTATATGGTGTGATGATGAGCTGGGGACCAACAGTCTGCCCTTTACGAAGCCTCTTACCTCCTCATGTGCTATTTAAAGAACCGGCAGAGATTTGTGTGTGAAATTAACCAACGATAATGTTTCCCCCCCCCTCGTTCCCGGAAAGGTTAGAATCCTCCTCAGCCGTCTGATTATGGATGCAGAGTGTGACCTATCAGGCTAATGTACGGCGTCAGCACACAGCCGAGGGAGAATCCCCGCGAGCGCCGAGGAGCCCAGAGGAGTCCGGTCAGGTCGGGTCCCGTCATCTTTACAGTGAATCAGTCTGTAATCCATCCACAGAAACATCAGAGTCTCCTCCCTGCACCCCCCCCCCCCCCCCCCCTCGCTGTGGGCTCGAGCGCGGCGATCATCCTTCCTGAAGAGCCGCTCACACGCCATTAAAACCATAATCAAGTTCATTACATTTTCATAGGCGTTCAGGTACCAAATGGCTTCCAGTAAATCATGACGACTGGTCCTGTGTAGGTTTATCTCCGGCTCCCAGGCGGGGGGGGGGGGGGGGGTGTGGCCTTTAAATGACCTTTCATCCCGGAGAAATGGACCGCTCTGTCACACACGCCTGATGAAGACACGCACACGTAAAGCAGTCACATCGAAGCTGGAAGATCAGATTGTTCATGAAGGCAGCACAGTGAAGAAAAGGAAAACTCATCAACAGAGAGACAAAGACTCCGCCCACATGCTGCACGACGACTTCTCGCTCACGCCTCACGCCTCACTTATCCGCGGCAGCGTTTCCTGTCTGTGTTAGCGTTTCGTTCTCACTGAAAACACGCGTGATGTGAAACTGCTTCCTGTTTTTTCTGTTTCTGTGTCGACGGGGTAACGTCACGCCGTGCGCCCGTTTCTCCTGTGTGACGCCATCGTGCGACGCCGTCACTGTAGTTCACATGAGATCAGTGCGATAGCTGGACACACACACACACACACACACACACACACACACACACACAGACAAGTGTACGAAGATGTTTTCGAGAACGCCTCAGCTGCTCTCCTCTCATCTTCGTCCGTCTCCGTCCTCTTCCTCTCAGCCGTCGTATCAAACAGCACAGAGACGAGCTGATTGGCTGCTTGAAGCTGGAGGCTGCTGTGTGAACGAGCTGAAAACAGGCGAGCAGGGCGATCAAGACTCTCAGTTTAATCGCAGCGTGTGGGTTTTATGAAAGACGTTAACGTATCGAATCATCCAGACATCGCTGCTGCTGATTGTTTTTATGTCATAATAATCAGCAATCTGATTAATTTATGTCCTCCAAACAAAATATCACACACACACACACACACACACACACACACTCACACTCACACACACTCTCTTATGCCTGGATGATCAGTCTGGACCCTCGGTACATGTTCCCCGGGGTCTCCTCCCCTCGCTCACAGCGTGCTGAGGGAACATGGAGCGTGTTGTTGATAACACCTGTATCCACTCAAACACATTTATAAAAGAACATGTGAAAGACAGAAATCCATGTTCTGATCACTGATGATGAGGCTGATTATATCCTGCAGAATAAATACAGTGAGGAGAAACTCCAGAAAACAATTCAGCTGTTCATTTCTTCGATCTTCAGGAAGTCTAGATTATTTATTTCTATATGAGCATCATCAGCGATCTATAAATAAATAATAATAAATCTATAAATCTTTTGTTCCAGTTTTGTCCCTCACGTGTTCTTACCCTCCAGACTTATCCTGTCGTTGTGCAGGAAAGTTTTCGTCATGGTGACTGACATCTCGTCATGAAGTAATGAGTAATTCCCAAAATGTAGAACTAGTCCTCTAGATGCTGAAGCCTGCAGGGCTGCACCTTTCTTTAAACTCACATTCCTGCATCCTGCATCACACCGTGTGGAAACACAGTCTACCTAAATTACCCCTAAGATGAAAAAAAAACAAAACATCTGTTCCCTCTGTCGCTCTCTGGGACTGTACACCGAGTCAGTCCCGGGGGGGGGAGAGAGAGGTGTGTGGAGGAAGGGGGAGGAAGGTGAGGATGGATGGATGGAGTGCAGCGGGGGGGAAAGAGAGAGAGAGAGAGAGAAAACCTCAGCGGAACAAAAGACCTTCAGGATTAATTAGGCGTCAGATTGGTTTCAGGGCATCGGGGGAGAGAGAGAGAGAGCGAGCGGGCGAGAGACATCGAGAGGGGGAAGAGAGGGAGGGAGGGAGGGAGTTTAGCATGCTGGGAAGACCTCGTGTCCTCAGCTCATATTTCAGCCTCCTGGCCGTGAGTATACAGCAGGCAGCTAGTTAAGGAAACCTCCGTCCGCACGTTATGGATGGAGCAGCCTCCTCGTCTTTCTGTATTTTTATGTTCTCCCAGCGGGCCGAGAGAGGAAACACTGAGGTCATGTGTGTAACGCATAATGTTTACAAGATGGCTTTTTCACCCAGTGTTAGGCACATATTCTGTAGATGTGATCAGAATAACAGCTCCGGGACCGACGAGACATAATTCATGGTGTTGTGTCGGTGCAGCGGCGCGCTCGCGTTCGCCTTCGCTCTGCCAAACGAGAAGACGATAAACACGGCTGAACTCGTGCTAACCTGCTGTTCTGATCAGCTGATTGTTCTCACATCATCGTGGACGTGAAGCTCGTCGTCTGATTTACGCTTCCACAGCAACTGGTGGATTTTTCCTCCTCGGTGAAATAAGTTTCACCTTTTCTGCTTCTTAAAACCTGCAGAGAATCCTGCAGTCATGCTTCTGTCCTGAGGGGAACAATTCATCGTGAAGGCAGGGCAGGTCCTCATTGACTTTACTCCATTAAGTTAACTCTCCTAAACAGCATATCCCTGCTTTCTTAATGATGACCTGATGCAGGAGAAACAAAACATCTGTGGCTTTAAAAGTGAATCACATGTTTGATTAGCTTCATGTTGTACCTGCGACTTAGCTGCTAATAAAAAAACAGCGTGTTTAGAAAAGTTAGCGTAAACTTTGCTAATCGCTCCTGAAGCGTCTGGTGGATTAATTTACACGCAGCGTCCACAGAGCACATTTAACCGACTGTTTCACGGAGCAGGTGTCTGTATGTCGGATTGTTTTCATTAAACAATAGATCCAAGAACTTCTTTAGCATGCTAGCTACTCGGCTCGCGCGGTATCACGGTGTTAAAGTAACCCAGAGTATTTAGAAAGTTTTAATACAGTTCATCATGCCGTACAAACGCTACTTTATCTGACGCAGATAGAAAATGTTTAGGTGATGTGGTCTGTACTCGCCAGCAGGACTCAGGCCCGATGAAGACCCCCGTTACCGTGGTAACTGTGACTGCACTGAAGACACCAAAACTCACTTTAAACGAGTTTCCTTTTTTATCTTTCACAGACTGAAGGTGTTTTATGGAGCTGTCACCAAACGTGGATTATTTTAGTTTTAATATTTTGAAACCACTAAAAACATGCAGCAAAGAGTCTGATCCTAGCACTGTCCAAAGGGACCATGTTGGTTGAGCATGAGCGGCTCCTTTAAAGGCCTCTCAGGCACAGATTGCACATAAATGTGTTTTGTAAGTGGGAGACGTATCTGGTCACGTTCTGTCCGTGTCGCAGCGAGTTCTCCGAGTCTGAACGCGGCTGAACTTCTGCTCCGATCCGCTGACCTTGTGTTCCCAGATTTGCTGATTCAGGTCACAAACTTCACCTCTAAATTGAAGAGGCGGTCCTGAAGCTTCCCGTTAATAGCGTCTCTGTTGTCATTGTCACAGAGGGAAGTTTCCGGCTCGACCTTCGCCGGCACCTTCTCCGCCTGCGATACAGGAAGTGCTGAACTCTGCATACAGATGACTCGGCTGACGCGGTTCCCTCCTTCTCTCCTCGTGTAGCAGATCAAGCGTCCCGCAGGCTGGGACGACTCGTGCCCTCCGCACATTTGTACCAATCACTGACGTTCCTCCGAGACGGCTGCTGCGTGTGGCGTTAAGATATCTGAACTTTAGAAGAAAGTCGTCGGCGGAGACGGGCTGATTATTGTTCGATTGGCTTCACAGAAAGGTGATGAAGCTTTTAAAGATGGTGTTAGACGCTCACAGTTTGGATAGTTATCGTGTGATTTAATCTGAAAGGAGAAGTTTTTAGTCACGCTGACTTTTAAGCTTTTTGAAGAAGAAAAGTTTGACCCGTCTCTCTGCACTTACTGTCACTTTCCGCTAACAGGATGATGAATGACTAATCGAGCCGGCACAGTCGCCCTCACAGCCACGTTTTACTTTCACCACTCTGACTCTTTATTCACTGCTGATGTAGCTTTAGCACCTTGTTCGCCCGCAGGTACACAACAAGTCCATTTCAGCTGCTGCTTCCTGCCTCGGCGTCGCGGCTGCAGGATGATGAAACGCCACGGTCTCACACAGACACTGTCACTGTGAGGGACGACGACAGCTTAATGCACTCCAGTCCAAAACAAAAGTGGGTGGAGCTTAAATAAATACGACTGATGTACGATGTCACATCCTTTACTCACTGCAGCAGAGAAAAGTGTCAATAAAAACGAATAAAACAAAGATGGAGTCTGCATCCTGTCTCCTTCAAAATAAAACTGTCTTCTTCTAAAGTGAAGCTGCTCCATTTGTCCCTTCTGAGCCTCCGTACACGTGCTGGTGTGTTTCAGCCAATGACAGCGCAGCAGGTGTGTTTAGGAGTATGTCGGACGTGGCCGTAGAAAAGAGTGAGGAGAAAGCTGCTTCTAAAACCAGGCTGAACCTTGTGTTGTCTTTAACCCGTGGACGTGGAGCTGCTCTACTTCCTGTTGGACAGGAAGCTGAGAAACACCGGCAGTTAGCTTGTGCGTTAGCTTGAAGTGTGGCTACAAACAGTAAATGTACAAACTACGTCCTGCAGGGGGCGGAGCTTCTGGTAGCGCTGAGCCCGGTCATCTTTGGTGAACAGAATAGAAGCGTTGACCATCGAAAACACAAGATGCCCCAAAGTGACCTCAGATTCAAACGTGCTTTGTTTCCTGATGAGAAGAAGTACAGGAAGTACAGCTCACTGTAAAATATACTCCAACTTCTCCGGGTCTGATGTCATGTGTTTTATTTTCTAGTCAGAAATGC
This sequence comes from Symphodus melops, assembly GCF_947650265.1. Lineage (NCBI taxonomy): Eukaryota > Metazoa > Chordata > Actinopteri > Labriformes > Labridae > Symphodus > Symphodus melops. The sequence continues at coordinate 2,246,260 of NC_136704.1, read as the reverse complement.
AGCTACATGAACAATGTGAGAAGAACAAGAAGTAAACATATAAAACTGTATCAAAGCCTTCAGTGTAACGCGGATCACATCTGAGATTTAAGGGTTTGTTTCTGAACATTTGAGAAAAGTTTTCACATTTTATCTTTTTCTTTACAATTAAAAAACAATGAAATACAAAGAGTCATTTAAAGGCTTTATTTCCTGCAGCAGTACTCTTTGGTTTTTTTTTTTTTTTGTAAATGCTGCTTGAAAATGTCAGCTCTGAGCTTTGTCACATTTAGTAACTTTTTACAGGTAGACCTGCGTAGCTGCACATTTGTCCAAGTCCTCGACTCAAACACAGCTCCAGCTCCTGGAGACGAGACCGACACCTTTCATTCACGTCGCGTCTGCAGGTGAAACACTTTTGTTTTCTCCGTCATCACCTCGCTCTTTAGAGCGGCTGCACCGTGCTCTCTGCAGGCGAGGGAGGAAGTAGCTCGGCGTGACATGCATTCATTAGAAAAACAGCCTGACACCTCAGACAGCCGCCAGCCATGATGTGTAATTTACTGAATCAGGCATGAATTTAAAAGTGGAATAAATGTGACACACACAGGAACAGACCTTCAGTGTACATTTCTTTAATATTGACTCTCCTTCAGTCTGTTGCCGCGCCTCTCTGCTCTCTCTGCCGGCCTGCTGCAGGAGGTTATGAAGTGTGTGTGTGTGTGTGTGTGTGTAACTGAAAGGAAAGAAAAGGTGACACAGAGAATGGAGGAGCATTTGTTACAGTCTATCTGCTTACTCTGCAGACGCCTGCTGATGGATTTTTGGTAAATGTTAAAGGAGCGGGGGCCACACTCTGATTTCTGTGCACGCTCAAAGGCCTTTCTCCCTCTATTATTTGCATTCAACCTGCAGGCTGTGAAGTGTGTGTGTGTGTGTGTGTGTGTGTGTGTGTGCAGAGAGGGATCATGCACTGTTTAAGCCTCCTCTGTCAGGTGTTAGACGCCACATTCATCAGAGAAAAGAGGCGAGCAGTAGGGCAGCTCCACGTCACTGCTGTTCACAGGAGAGGAGCTCACATGTCCAAAACAAAGTGATCGCACTTCCTCACCATCATCACCATCATCATCATCATCATCATCATCACCATCATCATCATAATCAGGTCGTCCTGAAGGACTTAAAGGGCCGGCACACCTTTTCCGTCCCCCCACACAGAGGAGCATCAGTAATGAGGGGTTTGATATGTGTCCCACTTTGACTCCTCAGCCTGCAGGATCTCTGAATGAACACGAACATTCATCAGTGTTAGAACCTGAGCAACTAAACATAACAGGAGGCTGAAGTTCGGCACCGTGCATCACCCAGTGAGTGATTACAGCCCCACTGTGGGAACATGATTCTCAGGTTTTATTCACTTATGATTGACTTTACATGTATTTGACTTTTTTCACACATGCAGAAACCTCCTTATATGTGCCGGAGGAGCTGTGTGTGTGTGTGTGTGTGTGTGTGTGTGTGTGTGTGTGTGTGTGTGTGTGTGTGTGTGTGTGTGTGTGTGTGTGTGTGTGTGTGTGTGTGTGTGTGTGTGTGTGTGTGTGTGTGTGTGTGTGTGTGTGTGTGTGTGTGTGTGTGTGTGTGTGTGTGTGTGTGTGTGTGTGTGTGTGTGTGTGTGTGTGTGTGTGTGTGTGTGTGTGTGTGTGTGTGTGTGTGTGTGTGTGTGTGTGTGTGTGTGTGTGTGTGTGTGTGTGTGTGTGTGTGTGTGTGTGTGTGTGTGTGTGTGTGTGTGTGTGTGTCTCTCTCTCTCTCTCTCTCTCCGGAGAATTCCTCTTGAGAAGGTGGGAGTGGTGTTTATGTACTGTGACTGCTGCATTATGTTTCCTGTTCTTCATATAATATTGTGATTCTGCAAACAGACACGTAGCATTAAAATGAAGGAATACATCTCATAGAGGGATCTGTTGCTTTGTCCACTCCGACCGCGTCTTAATTTATACTTCACGTCTTACCTGAGGAGGCCCCGCCCCCTCTCCTGTCTGACAGGGACAGTCTGTGAACAAACAGGTGCATGCTGTATGTGAAAACAAGATCAGGATTTTTTTTTAATCTAATAAACTTTGTTGCTTTTTGAACTTTTACAAAAAGTTTGAAGCCGGATGGACTGAAAGTTAAAGGCAACACGAACTGGGCTACCTGTTTGACCACCTCCATTACTCTCCATCCTGTCGTCGCCCCAAACCAACAAACAAACATTGACATTTCCCCGTGATCCCTTGTTGACTGTTAGAAATTCTCAAAGAGCTCCCAGAGCCATGAATCAAATGTCAGCCGTGGAGCTGCAGTGGAGCCGTATCAATATCTGATGATGTATGGCTGGCTGTAGGGCCTTTTGGCCGCAGCGGCACCCACAGAGCTGACACCGAGGCCGGTCGGAGCGAGTCACCAGCAGGGGGACGGACGCTGGATAAATGACTCCTGGAGAGGGGAATAGACTCTCACTGCACACAACTCTTTACTCCATTATGAGATCTATTACTTTCAGTGAATCTGAGTCAGGGACCAAATAATCAGTCTGTCTCGCTGCTGCAGGAAGAAGCAGTCGAAACTTTCTGAAGCTTTAAGTTAATATATCTAAAAAATAAGGCAGAATCAACCTTCCAGGAAACCTGCTCTCACATCGTGTCACAGACGTTTCCTGACAGCGAGACAGAAAGTAGCCGCAGCGTCGAGTCTGTAATCTCGACGCAGAAAGAGAAGCGGCGCTTGGAAACAGACGTTCAAACGGGGGCTCCAGGGGTTTTGAAGTCTCGCTGATTTCCAGGGTCAAGCCCGCCAAAGGAGCCACAGCGGTATCTTCAAGAGCAGCAGAGATGGAGGTGCAGGCGCCTCGTCTGGGCGCAATCATCCAGCCTTTGGAGGGAGCCATCGCAGCGCTTCACAGGAGCGGCTGAAATGAATGGAGAGCATGAAAGAGCTTTTCCCTCCGCTGTCCCACACGTGTTCAAGCGTGGCTGCAGCCTCTGCACATGTGGACTCGGTCAACTCTGGTTTGTTGTTGTTATTGTGGCTCAGACTGAAACTCTGCACGGAAAAGAGTCCGACTGAGCAAACCAATATGTGCCCGTTATTTAAAAAAAAACCTCAGCCATGATAAAAGTCCATCCCGACCACTCCTGCTGAATGATGAGGAGTGATGATGATTATTTGATGAAGATATTTGACTTGAAATGTGAACCTGAAATCATCCTGCGTCAGCACGACTTCACCGGAGCAGTTAAAGAGACAGACAGCAAAATCTTAGCTGCTGTCTCTTTAAGGCCCCGCTCCTCATGACTCCCCTCTCTTCTGATTGGCCAGCTCTCTGGAAGCCTTTTCAGGGGGGGCAGAACGCTGCAGGGCTGCCAGGGGGCGGCTGCTCTCCTGCTGGGAGAAGAGAGTCTATGTAAGAGATTTAAACATCTGACGTAGAGGCTTGAAGTCGTCTGAACTCTCGGAGGATCTGCAGGTCAAACCGTTTAGCGCCCTCTGCAGACTCATCCTGGGATTACTCCGACATGTTGAGTTTGGACATACAGCGTTGTAGCATTATACTGTATGAGAGTCCCAGCACATGTAAAACACAGCACGACTCGACAGTTGTTGTACCTGTTGATGTTTCAGTGATAATTAGTTGCAGTTGAGAAATAACTCACTAAAAGAAACTTTTCTAAACAACCGGTCTCTAAATTATTCCTGAAGAACAGAAACTTCCACCGCCTCCTCTTTTTCCTTCTCTTCTTCTTCTTCCTCCTTCTCCTCTTCCTCTACCTATGTCTCCTCCACATCCTCCTCTTCCTCCTCCTTGAAAAAATTCCCATCTCCTCCTCCTATTTTGCTTCCTCCTCTACTCTTTCTTCTTCTTCCTCTTCTTCCTTATCTCCATCTTCCTCCTCCATCTGTTTCTCTGACTTCTGTAGATGATAGACTCATGTTACTGACCCTCTCGTTTCCTCCGCAGTCTCCATATCCTGAGTGCTCTTCTCCTCCTCTTGGGGGGCTTGGGGGGGGGGGGGCCTTTGGTGCATAATGCATGAAGCCTGCTGTGTGTGTTTTACACCGCTCCTGACATTATTAAGTGGTCTCAGGCTTATCGCTGCTTTTATCTGCAGCGTGGAGGTTAATCAGAGGGGATTCATACCAAACCGCTCGCTCTCTGTCCTCTTCTCTCTCTCCTCTGATTTTTTGCCCTGACACATATTTAGTCCTCTTTTTATTCTGTGGTAACCCTCGTGAAGCTAAAATGATTTCATTCAGGGATCTAGCAGCAGCTCAGTGATGCTGTGTAGTTATTTTTCAACAGAGAAGGTGCAGCTTCCTTTTTTCTGCCTTTTCAATAAAGTTATTCTCAATAATTATTAATAATCAAGGTTGTCCCGTCTTAAAGGAGACGCATTAAAATCCGCTTGAAGTATTTCTGAACTTTTATTTTGGTAACCTGAGAGTCTACAGACCCACAACATGTGAAATAAATCCATCCAGTCATTTGTTTATGTTCTGCAGAAGTCCGACAACGCAGTGAGAAATGCTCCGTTTCTAATGTGCTCCCCTTGTGATGTCACAGTGGGAAAAATATCCTCTCCCTTCCCCAGGTATCTCCTTCCATAGACTGCACCTCCAGACTAGAGCTAAACTTTTACGCAGGTCGGCCATCTTTATTCTCTCTAGTAAAGAAGTGATGTCTCCTGGGTAAACTCAGGGGGCGGGGCTTATTTCATTTAAAGAGACACACACACCAAAACGGAGCGTTCAGAGAGAGCTGGTTTCTACAGGGTCACAAACCTCCTCTGCTGCTTGATTCATGTTATATTTGGACCAAAGCTCAGAAACACAGATGTTTCATTCAGACCACCAGGGGGCGCTGTTTGAAAAGGTGGAGAGGAGGAAAGAGAATATGCCGCCTTTAACGCTTCAGCATGAAAGATGTGAAAGTTTGTGACAACTTCCGCAGGATTATGTTCTGAAATGCACTTCCTGGTTCTTCCCGGTGATGTGCACACGGTGTTGGGACAGACTTCATGTCAGAAAAAGATGTAAGCATGATGATTAAGCGGCGCTCTCCTCTGAATGTGTGTCATCCGTGACGCCACACGGGAACTCTTTCCAAGTCTGTTTTTTAAACCTGAAATCAGAGTCCGTGGGAGATTTGAAGGAGGCCTGCTGGAGGTGATTTGTGAAGCTGGCACACATTGTTCACATTGTTTCCAGGTTACAAACATGCTAAACATGTTTCGCCGCCCTGATAGCGTGTGTGTTGTCTTACAGGCTGTGTTTGTTTGATCAGACGAACAGAATTTAAACTGATAATGAGTTTCGGAGTCAGCGGCGCTTAACATCTGCGGTTGGTGGTTCTGATTCAGTGGCTTCAGCGCGTTTTGGCTTCACTGTTTGGTTTCATTTCCCAAATTAATGTTTGGATTGAGGCTTAAGAGCATTAGAGGCCCGGAACAGATGTAACCAATCAGAGGACGTGTGAAGTTATCTGTGACCAAAGTTTGGTAAAGACTGTTGGATTGGTGGTTTATTTCATCCATGAGTTACTGGATGCTGGTGTGAACATATGTCCTGATCATTCTCACAGTGCTGGCAGTGATGTTGTTGCCTTGGTTACGGCGCAGATACAGACTAGCATCCTGACAAAGTGCAGGAACTTCCTCCCTGCAGACGAGAGTGTAAAACGTGAAGCTGGACGCTCAGATCTGACCGGAGAGTTTCTGTTTTTAGAGCACATTCAACCAGGAATGTTAGCGCTAGCCTCCAGGCTAACTTAAGCTCCCTTTTGGCCGGCTGACGTCGGTAACATTGAAAAAAAAAAAAAGGATCAAATCGGGGGTTTACATTTTAAAACGGGCAGAATTTAATAAAATAATTAATAAATATAAAATGTGTGTTTATGTTGGTGAATGTTTAGGTGTCAAATAAAATGGACTCTGTCTTTGCTAACCTCTCTCTCCATGTGGCCCCCGACAGCCTTTAACCCCCGCTTCATAGGCAGCCTTAACAAAGACTAGCTCCTGAGTCAGGATGCTCGTCCGCTCACCGTGATCAGATCTTTATCTTTTCACATCGTTGTATTCGTGCAGCAGCAACAAACGCATCGCCGCACGTTTGCAGAATCTGCTTCCATGAAGACGGCGGATGGTCGTGTTTGGGATCACAGAGGTCAAGAATCACGTACGCCTGTACAAAGTGTCACCTTCTGTTTGACCTCGTCGTCACCTTCCCTTTGAGCCTGGTGAAAATCTTCCCTCCTCGCTTCAGATATTTCTGCACAGTGGAACTGGGCCACAGGGATTGATCGTGGCCCCGATTGGAGAACAGAAAAGAAATAATGATCCACTTCTATGTTTAGCGTCGTCGCCGGGAAGATGGTGTTTCTGGATATGAGGCCGTCCTTCTTGTGGTAAACTCTGATCCTTACCACATGCACCAGGCCTCCACCTTTTCGCTCCTAATGAGGAATCTCTGCGTGAGCTCGGCTTTGCTGTTGGGAACCTGTGGTGAGGCGTCCCGTCTCCCCTTCTTTTCTTCACCCACAACTGGAGGCGGGCTGAGCAGGAGCAGATCAGTGGAGGATCTCGTGTCCTCCTTCATGCGTCTTTGTTCTCGCTCTTCACATGATGACGACGGCCCGCTGTTCAAGCTAAAAGTCTGACACACCAACATGCACGCAGAGAGAAATCTGGTCCACGGGCTGCAGGGCCATCTGGCCGTGGTGCAGGGAAAGGTTGGACGTGGTGCGGGAGTGTTTCACAGCTCTCTCTAAACTTGGACTCACTTCAACCTCTCTTGCTTTGTCATCGCACGACACAACCGTTCTTTTTTTACTGTCAACAAAAGACAACAGAAGAAGGAGCAGCCCTGACGTGTTTTCTTTTTCCTCTCCTGATAGAGATCTGGAGGACAGAGAGAAGGAGTTCAGGAGTGATTCTGCACGAGAACAAACAAGAAGGAAATCTGCCTCGCCACGAGGAGTCGAGCTTTTTGAGAGTCTGAAAAGCCCCCGGAGGAAACGGCGCCACCAAATGAATAGATATCCATTTTCAAAAGGCTTCTGCTCTGCTCAGACGGGGGGGGGGGGGGGGGGAGAGCGGGGGAGGGGGGGGGGTGTAAGGGGGGGAGATATCCAGGCAGAGGGCAGACACTATTAAAACTCGGGAGAATGAATTGTTAAATACCTCTATAAAGAAATATAAGACATGGCCCCATTTTTATGCTGCCTGGGCCGCTCTGCAGGCCGGTGATAAGGTGCTGGACTGTGTGTGTGTGTGTGTGTGTGTGTGTCTTCCTGAGGGTGGGTAAAATCAAACCCACATCCACACACACCCTGTGCTACACTGACGATGAGCGGCGACGTTTAAGACACGCATGAACACACACAATCAACATGGCTGCCTTCGTTTTACTCCCAGCATGTGGAAGGACAGCGCTGAAATAAAAAAACACTTCAGTCACCGTGAGGGCTTCATGCTAAACAATACATTATAGTATTTCTTCCTCACACACACACACACACACACACACACACACACACACAGAGGCTTCGAGGTCAGGCTGCAGCAGAGAAAATTTCCAGGTTGACATTTTGTGTTTCTGGCACAATATTGACTTCAGAGGGAGGCAGCAGGAGGATTGTTGGTGACATTACCTCGGAGGGAGACGCAGAACTGTTTACGTGTACAAACATACGGGGAGGGGGAGGAAGAGGGGGAGGAAGAGGGGGAGGAAGAGGGGGAGGAAGAGGGACGGACGGATGGGAAATATTATGTGCAAAAATAGGTCAGCAAGGCATGCAAAGATCTTTACTGTCATATTCAAACATTTCTCTACTGCCAGAAGCTTCCAGCTGATATGTTGTAAAGGTGGCGTCAACATTCCTCCTCCTTTGCTCAGCGCCACCGGGAGTGCACGCCCACTTAATGGGGTGCAGAAACCTCCACTTCATTAGGCTGATTGGAGAGTGGCTGCAACAGTTGTCCTCTCCCGCTGCTTGAGGAGGCTCAGAGGAGCGCTCAGCCGATTGGTCGCCGGGCGGGACGAGACCCAGGACAGACGCTCTGCAGACTCTACCTGAGACGAGTTCAGAGTGGAGCTGACGTCGTCAACTGTACATAGAAATTTAAAAAAAAGAGATTTCCCACATGCATCACCTCGATGCTCGTCGGAGACGTAGCATGCTGTCCTGCCGCACGCCGTCCCTCCTCTCGCTGTGCAGCAGGTCACACTGATGATCTGTCTGACGGAGATCCTTGGCCTCGTTTTTCTGCCACATTAGGCCCACTGAAGGTGGCCCTCAACGCCATGCTGAGGGACGAGAGAGAGAGAGAGAGAGAGCTGCAGAGAGATATTTAGATATGAGCTCAAACAAACAGAGAACAGATCACAGCATATTCTCCTCGTGTTGCTTCCATCACTTCACGTCACACGATGAGGAAATTGTAGACTCTGACTGACTGCTGGCTCCTCAGTCCTGGCACACCACTGCCCTCTATCACTCGAAGACACGAGAGAGGAATCTGATAAGACAGGAGGAGGAGGGGAAGAATAAAAAGACCAGAATCTAAAGAGTTCGACCTTAAAGGCAGAGAAGAGAAAAAGAGGAAATGTGAATTGTCAGAGAGGTGAGGGGGAGGCACGGAGGGGGAGGAGGGACAAAACGCCGGGCCGTGTGCCAGGGTCTATTCCACCTTTGCTCTCGGTCGTCTCGGAGCTGCCACCTCCTCTCACCTCTGTAATGTCATCAATGAAAAGGCCTTTCGGAGGATGGAGGACTTGACTCCGGGTTCAGATTGTGACCGACACCAGCTGACGCTGCCAAACCAAGCAGGGTTCAGCTCCCATTAATTGGATGTCACTTTCAGGTAGGAGGAACAAGGCTGCTGTGTTTCTTTAACTCGAGCTGAATCAGAAGCTGCTGCAGAAGCTGGAAGCGAGGCGGAGCAGCAACAACAACCGTCCTTTATCTCTCACATCTCTTTGTTGTTGCTGCTCCACTGAACACTGGCTGATCCTGATTCTTAATAAATGTTGTCAGTTTCTTTTTTTCTTCCATGAAAAGTTTTTGGAACGGGATCACTGAAGCCACTCGTTACATTACTCAGTTTACGTGCTCTCAGTGCTCGACTGATTGTCGGGCACGAGCTGAGAGCTCACACCGTACGAGCTGAATCTTGACCGAGCGTTCACAATCGTCGACAGGAAACCAGGAAGTCCGCCTGTGACTGACAACGGCGTGAAATGAACCTGGAGTTTATATTTTTAATGATTGGTGACTTTGGGAAAAGCTGGGTGTTGTTGGTGAATGAACTGAGTTTAGTGTCTGTCGCTGTTACACCTCGTGCACTCAGAGTCAGAGCTGGACAAACGGATCAGTCGATGAGTTCAGGGGATCTGTTTCCTGTCGTCTTTGTCTCCCAGCTGACCGCTCGTCTTTCTGCTCGTTCTCTTCTTCTCTATAAAAACAAACATCTTCAGACTGACTCCAGATTCACAGCAACAGTCTGTCCGACGTGTCCCCCCCCCCCCCCCCACCCCCCCCCCGCTGTGAGCTCCTCCACCCACCGCCAGCTCCGACTGTGAGTGTTTCACAGCCCGACCACGACTGTAATGTGCAATATGCTCGCTCGCTCACTCTCTGCTTCTCGCCGTCTGCTTTCACCCTTAATCTCTCTCTCTCTCTCTCTCTCTCTCTCTCTCTCCCCCTCTCTCTCTCTCTCTCCCCCCTCTTTTTCTCCCTCTCCTCTCTCCCCCTCTTTTTCTCCCTCTCTCTCTCCCCCCTCTTTTTCTCCCTCTCTCTCCCTCTCTCTCTCCCCTCCTCTCTCTCTCCCCCTCTTTTTCTCCCCCTCTCTCTCCCTCTCCCTCTCTCTCTCTCCCCCCTCTTTTTCTCCCTCTCTCTCTCCCCTCCTCTCTCTCTCCCCCTCTTTTTCTCCCCCTCTCTCTCCCTCTCTCTCTCCCCCTCCCCCTCTCTCTCCATCTCTCTCTCTCCCCCTCTCTCTCTCTCTCTCCCTATCTCTCTCTCTCCCCCTCTCCCTCCCCCTCTCCCTCCCTCTCCCTCCCTCCCTCTCTCCCTCCCTCTCTCTCTCCCTCCCCCTCTCTCTCCCTCTCTCTTTCTCTTCTCTCTCTCCCTCTCTCTCTCTCCCTCCTCTCTCCCTCTCTCTCTCTCTCTCCATCTCTCTTTCTCCCCCTCTCTCTCTCTCTCTCCCTATCTCTCTCTCTCTCCCCCTCTCCCTCCCTCTCTCCCCCTCTCTCCCCCTCTCCCTCCCTCCCTCCCTCTCCCTCTCCCTCTCCCTCCCTCTCTCTCTCTGTGTGCGTCCGACATGGAGGCATCTGTTGCTGTCCCTTGAGCTGCCGGGGGCTTAGTGTGTCCAAAAGGCCCCGTGGCCTCCACACTTATCCGTTTATGCTGTAGAGTCGGCGTGAAGGCCGCTGGGAGTCTGAGCTCTTAATTACCAGCAGAGTAAAGAGCATTAAGGGTTGATATGATGCACATGTTTCTGCTGCATCTGTTGAACACTGTGAGTCCACCATGGCACCGACGCCTCGCTGATATTTGAAGCTTAAATAAAGGTCGATGATGATGATGATGATGATGATGATGATGATGATGATGATGATGATCACACACAAACATTAACGGGATAGTTTGGTGGTTTTGAAGTGGAGGTTTGTGAGTTTTGGATTCTTTAGCGTGTGGAACACAAATGTTGCTGTCAAATAAACAATAAGATGTATTCATGATGAGTCATCACTTACATGTATGTACAGAATCTTCATGTATGAACTCCTACATGCTTACCACAGTCTGTACCACGCATGACCTCACAGTTCGCTGCCACTCAGTATCGTGTCTCCACAGCGAGCGTCTCCTTTTCGACATAGCTTGCTGCACAGAGTAGATCGACCGGACAGGAAGTCAGATAAGGAAAGGCACCGAGCATCTGGATATTTTCAAAATAAAACACAGCATACAGACTCCTATTCTTCATCACTTTATCAGCATGACGTTAAAACAGACACAGAGTAAACATCAAATCCTCTTCAGAGAGACAAAGCTGTTGTTCCCGCGTGATCTTGTTGTTCCCGTGTGATCTTGTGAGCTCGTGTTTGCACATGGCTGCGTACA
>NC_136704.1:2144192-2234923 GCF_947650265.1 Symphodus melops | reverse complement strand
ATAACCTTTTCACCATCTCTTCATTTGAATTGTTTTTCTTTACTTGATTTACATTTTTCTTATGTTTTCATATTTTTATGTAACTTTATAACGACACTCGTACTGACCCCGCCCAGCGTAAACAGCTGCCATGTTGTGTTACGCTCCGTGATGAAGGTGGGACATGTGACATGGCATGATGAGGACAACTTTTGTCTGTTTTCGTTCAACAGGTCTGGACCTGAGGCACGCCCAGGTGGTGGCGTTATCCACGGGAACAAAGTGTATCAACGGGGAGTACCTGAGCGACCATGGTCAGGTGGTCAACGACTGTCACGCTGAAGTCACGGCCCGCAGAGCGCTGCTTCGATTCCTCTACTCTCAACTCGAACTTTACCTGAGGTAAACGTTTGTCTGCAGCTTTGTGACTCCTGTGGTGTTTTCATTTAAAGGAGATCTCTGATTCTCACTCTCAGTCTGGGACGAGCCTGTCGAGCAGCATTTTAAAATGTGAGGCTCAAAAACCTCCTTATTTATCTTATACTGATGCAGTAAAATCCCTCATTTCAGCCTCTGTATGAAACGCTTCATTTCAGCTGCTGTCTCTTTAAGACCCGCCCCTCCACATGCCCACTCTCCTCTGATTGGCCAGCTCTGTTTGCAGTAGCAGGGATATTTGAGTGAGCTGCCATGTGGGCTTGTCCGTGATGTCTCGTTCAGAGCAGCAAGAAACCAAGTTCAGGGTTTATACCAACAACTGTGTGTAATAAATAAAAAAATATTACTTATAACAAAACGTTGAAGCCGTGAGATGTTCCCTTCATGACATCACAAAGGGCAGTAGCCCCTCCCCCAGGTGGGTGACACTCCCACAGCTAGGTGTTTGTTCTGCCCTCTGAGTCTGCCTTCTCACTGTAAACAATAGGACATGGAGCCAGAAAGCAGCGAGTACACCCGAGCCCTTCCAGAGAGGGGGCGTGGCCAGACACAGCTCATTTACATATTTAAAGCTACAGACACAGAAACAGCCTGTTCTGAGCAGGGCTGAAATAGAGGGGTTTATAGACATGATCAAATACAGGATCAGAGGGGATTTACAACAACACACTTCACACACAAGTTGAAGAGGAGCGAGGACACTGATTTCACCTGAAGAAGAGGAGGAGATCATGTGACCTTTAAATATAAAATAACTCATAAAGCATGATAAACTGTCTCTATGATTTTTATTTTTTTATCTGAATACAGTCCTTGGATGAATAAAGTCGGTAACATTTAATTCTACAGTTAAAGTTTGATCAACATGAAGCATGAATCATCCGGTTTGTTTTGGCGCCATGCTGCAGTGCTGAAGCGTAATCTCTCCTCTTTAATAACCTCCATGTGGAGAAAAGCGGCGCTGTAGCTCACGGGAGACGTTTCACTCATCAACGAGCCATATGTGCGCACTTCTCTCCAGCTAACTAAGCATATTATCACACACTTACCTGCTTCAGCTCAGGGTCTAAAACGCACTGTTTGTTTAAGTGCACCTGCTATGTGTGTGTGCACTCTCTCACCATTATTTTTACCAGTATCACGAGAGCGTGTTGATGAGCTCTGACTCCACACTGCCTCCGGTTCACTTACGTTGGGTGTTTTTTCTAACTCCCCGAGGAAGCCGATAGCAAGGCTGATTCATCAGATTAGTGGCCAGAAGTCTCCATCTTTGAATGTCATATTAGCATACAGGGCTTCCACTTTTTGTCTTAGCACAATGCTGGCTGGCAGGTACAGACTTTGTGGCTAATGGGAAAGATAACTCATAATGAAATGACCAAACAAAATGCCAGATCTGCCATATTTACACTCAGTAAAGGACATCGGAGACGCAGGAGAGTTTCTATTAAGACTGTCGTCGTGCTCTGCATCAGGATGTAAATACAGTGTGTGTGTGTGTGTGTGTGTGTGTGTGTGTGTAGTAGTTTTCCTTCTTATAGTCTGAACAACCACCCACATGCAAAGCTTCACCTCCGTGTTAATAGATGAGATAAAACACGTGACCGACTCTGCTGCGTTACATGTTCGATATTTGAGATGTTTTATTTCCCAGTCAGACACAGAGCGAGGAGGATGTGGCTACAAACAAAACTCCAGGGAACATCAAACGTTTGGAAAATGTTCTGAAAAGATTTTTAACTTGAGCGCTCGCAGCGGCCGAACAAAAAAAGACGAAGCGCTTTGGGCGCTGCGCTTTATTCTCCGGCTGGCTGCTTTCTGCTGTGAACCCTCCATGACGCGAGGCGGACCTCATTTATCAGACACTCGTCACAGTTAAATTATATTTATCAGAATGACCAAACCTGCAGGGTTCATCAAGCTTCTCCATCCTCATTGTGTCTCTCCTGTTCGTGGTCGGGTTGGCCGCTTCTTTACTGCGTGCGTGTCTGTTGATTCGTTTTGACTGTTTGTATCTTCTTTTAATTGCATCATACTTTATTTCTTGTTTTTGAAAAGTGCTGAATTGAACACAGTTAATATTTATTATTATTTCGGACTGTTCACACACGAACAGCCAATAAAACCAGCGTTCAGACTTCCTCATAAGGTTGTAAAGTAGTAAACGTCATGTTGCTGCTGTGTCAGATTTGATTTCATCCCCTCTAACTTCTTACATCACAACATGAATCCGACACTCGTACAGATATGTTTAACTCCGTCTCATCAGAGCCAGTCGTTATAAGTCCTTTATGATTCAGATTCAAAGAGTTCATCGAGCCCAGGTTAGATTCAGTCTCCGTGTTTCCCCTGCACATGTGGACAGCCTGAGTAATGTCCAGGAGCCGTCCTGACAGCAGGTGAATGGACTTTGGTCCGAGAGGCCCGGTGTCCGTCGCTGCCTCGCTCCATCACAGGGAAGGAAAAGAGGAAATCTATTTCTCCGGATGTGATGAATGGTGTTACCCATCTCATCAGTCACCGTCCTACTTGTTGTTTTTCTTCTTCTCTCTGCTGCAGTAAAAGACCGGAGGACTGGGAGGAGTCGATACTGGTGCGGCACAAGGAGTGCGGCTTCAGGTTGAGAGACGACGTCCATTTTCACATGTACATCAGCACGTCGCCGTGTGGGGACGGGAGGCTCAACTCGCCCTATGAGATCTCCACAGACCGTAAGATACGCAGCCCTTCTGTTCCTTCATGTACACACATGTTGGCTTCACTTAAAGGAGCAGTATCTGACTCTGACACCTAGTGGTTAAAACGGGTACTGCAGTTTAAATTCTGTGTTTTTTTTATTGCCTACCCACTGACAAAAAATAGTATATGCATTTAGACGATCTGCCCAGCCAGTCGAGCTCAGAAAACGAATCTGTCTGCATTTTCAGTCAAACGTTTGTACGACTTTAGCTGAATATCCACAACATGCAGAGATTTTCTGTCACCGGTAAAGACGGAAACAGAGAGAGAGAGAGGAAGAGAGAGAGGATGATCGCAGAAGCCTTTGAACCCGACGTTTCTGCTCATTAAACCTTTTTAAATGTTCTGCCGCGCTCTAAGAGATTATAAAAATTACACAGTACCTTTTCACGACTGTTCTCCTGAGCTGCAAGTCTGGGCTTAAAAATGAAGCCGCTGACACATCCAGGGAGGAAAGGAAGGACGGAGGCTTTAAACCCACAGGAAGGAGAGGTTATTAAACAGAAACACAGATTACTCTGCCTCCAACACTTGGAGATATCCATGCTGTAATTTACCAAAAACAATTCCTCCTTCTTCTCTGTTTGAATGTCTTATCTCCCTGAAGCCTTCTTTTGACTCCACACACACTTTTAATGATCACCTTACAGTATCAGGGATGAGACAGGCCATGACGCCTTGCACACTCGTGAATCCTCTTGAAAAGGTTCAGACCACGGACAGTGTATAGTAAGTAGTTTAGGACGATTTCACGCCTGTAGATCGTGTAAAATGCTTTTTAAGATGAATTCAGAAGTATTTTTTGTAGACTAAATGAAAGCAGAGCCGTGGGACTGTGACTCCAAGTGTGCACGCAACATTATGTGCCACTGAGCAGCTTCCCATGAATGAACGAAGCTCTGCCCCATAATGCTGTAGCCTTTGAATAAAACATACGATATGAGGCTAACACAGACACGCTGTCCATGATTGCACCCGAGCTAAAAAGCCTCTGCATGTTTCTAATAAGCTCCAGCAGCAGAAAGCTGCTCAAACTTGGATCAATGTTGGAGATGAAACATGGAGAGAGGTTAGAACGCAGAAAGCTTTACAGACCCATGCAGAGCTGGCTAAACACTGAAGCTACAGTGTCCACCACATGCAGAGCTGGCTAAACACTGAAGCTACAGTGTCCACCACATGCAGAGCTGGCTAAACACTGAAGCTACAGTGTCCACCACATGCAGAGCTGGCTAAACACTGAAGCTACAGTGTCTCTACATGCAGAGCTGGCTAAACACTGAAGCTACAGTGTCTCTACATGCAGAGCTGGCTAAACACTGAAGCTACAGTGTCCACCACATGCAGAGCTGGCTAAACACTGAAGCTGCTGTGTCCACCACATGCAGAGCTGGCTAAACACTGAAGCTACAGTGTCCACCACATGCAGAGCTGGCTAAACACTGAAGCTACAGCGTCCACCACATGCAGAGCTGGCTAAACACTGAAGCTACAGCGTCCACCACATGCAGAGCTGGCTAAACACTGAAGCTACAGCGTCCACCACATGCAGAGCTGGCTAAACACTGAAGCTACTGCGTCCACCACATGCAGAGCTGGCTAAACACTGAAGCTACAGTGTCCACCACATGCAGAGCTGGCTAAACACTGAAGCTACAGTGTCCACCACATGCTGACCTGTGTGAGAGGAGGGGGGGAGACGGCTCTTTGTGATGATTAGAGTTTAGACTGCAGTACACATTTTAAACACTAGGGGGCAGAGTTACATACTGCTCCTTTAGTGAATCACCTTGTCTTTAATGAAGAATATCATGGCTGCCTATAAACCTTCCCGTCTAAATAAAAAAGGTTCCTCCTCTCTGAACTGCAGCTCGCTCATCATCATCATCATCATCATCATCATCATCATCATCATCCTCCTCATGGAGCAACAATCAGTCAAACACTTACTTCATTAACAATTAGACAGCCAGTCGTCCTCAGATAAAAGATTTAATTCCCTAAATGAAGCTCTTAACCTCATTTAAACTTCTGCTCAGAAAGAAATTGCAGATTTTATCCTCCACTGGAAGCTGTGCCTGTCGTCTGATTAAAGTGTAATAGAAATGTTTCACTGTTTTCTTCAGAATCTTTTTTTTTTTATTTAATTTGATCAGAAATCTTCAGAATGAGTCCTGGCTGCTGGCTGACATGATTAGATCTGCTTGGTGTTATTTAGAAATAACAGACTTCATTACTGAATAATTGAATTTGGTTTGCAGTAAATCCGTGTAATGCGATGTGACATAATGCGGAGACGTCTTTCTGTTTGCAGTCCACAGCAGCAGACACCTCATGAGGAAGCACCGCAGCCACCTGCGGACCAAAATCGAGTCGGGAGAGGGGACCGTGCCCGTGAGATGTCGAGGGGCGGTCCAGACCTGGGATGGCGTTTTACAGGGCGAGCAGCTCATCACCATGTCCTGCACCGACAAGATCACCAGGTCAGAGCTGCCAGAGGAAAACCTCTCGTCTCTGCACCCGTTTATTTTGGGTCATTTCAAACACACCTGTAAGAATTACAGAAAAAACTGAACAATTCATGATTTCCGAGCACCACAGATTAGAGCGTAAATATAGATGATCCAACTGTAAAGGCTAAACCTCGAACAGCCCACGTGACCATCGGCCCACGCAGGACGTCTGCGGCCTGCGTCAGAGCGAATCGATTCAAGGGTTAACTTTATGAAGAGATTAACTTCTTCATGAGAGTGATTGATCTCTGCTTAAATAAAAGCTGTTTCAAATGTGCTTCAGCAGAGAGGTACAGGTGGGTCTGATATTTACCTCGGTTCACGTGTGTGTGTGTGTGTGAGTGTGTGTCGCCCTGAGCCGTGCTGGATGGGAATTCTTTTTCAGTCCTGGTGATGACTATTGATTTCCCATATTTGACTTGAACGTCTAATCCCGCTCTAATGAATTAGTGTATTAATCACGTCATAGTTTTAATCTGCAGGAGCGACGCCCCTCAGGCTCACTGTGGAGTATTTATCTGGATTTGATCACGGGAGGGAAACACGATAAATATATGAAACTCTCCTGTTTTTCCACTGATTCTTTACTTCTGGTAACACATTTGTGAATCAGACGGAGCAGATTCTGTGAAGTGTAATGATTATGTTTTGAATGTATTGTGCACATGTTGGCAGCCGGAGCAGGACAGACGGAGACGCTAAATCAGGACAGCTTTGCTCTCACGCTTCATTTTCACACAGTCCTCATGTGTGAGGAGTGAGGCATCGATGTGTACGCACCCGAGCATCTTTACAGCCAGAGGGGGACTTCCACCAGACACACACACACACACACACACACACACACACACACAGATATGCATAGTGTTATTGGCTCACTGAGATATAAATATGTCTGTAACATTTGGATCTAAATTCAAAGTTAGTAGGAATACTTAAAGAAGATCAAGGAGATAAATGTGGACTTAAAGGAGCATTCTGTAGCTCTGCCCCCTAGTGTTTAAAATGAGTACTGCAGTCTAAACTCTAATCATCACAGAGAGCTGTCTCCCCCCTCGTCTCACACAGGTCAGCATGTGGTGGACACTGTAGCTTCAGTGTTTAGCCAGCTCTGCATGTGGTGGACACTGTAGCTTCAGTGTTTAGCCAGCTCTGCATGTGGTGGACACTGTAGCTTCAGTGTTTAGCCAGCTCTGCATGTGGTGGACACTGTAGCTTCAGTGTTTAGCCAGCTCTGCATGTGGTGGACACTGTAGCTTCAGTGTTTAGCCAGCTCTGCATGGGTCTGTAAAGCTTTCTGCGTTCTAACCTCTCTCCATGTTTCATCTCCAACATTGATCCTAGTTTGAGCAGCTTTCTGCTGCTGGAGCTTATTAGAAACATGCAGAGGCTTTTTAGCTCGGGTACAATCACTTCTATCTGAAGCAGTTCCACTGCCCGCTTCCATCGCTGCAACACCTGTTCACCTGATAACTGCTCTTATATCTGGCAAACCCAGGGGCGTCCAAAACGGAGGTTGAATAAAATCTAGTAGTCGTAGATGCAGCTTTGAACAAAGAATATGACATCACAACGTATCAGTCGAAGAGTGATCGGGTAAAAGTTATATTACCAGTAAACAAATGCTAGCGTAATGGGCGGTCAGTGTGCAGGCGCCATATGTCTACAAACGTCGTCTCCTGTTAGCGCTCACTCTCTCCTCACATCAGCTGTCCTGTCAAAGTTAAAGGAGAACATTCATTAGTCATTATTAGTTCTTTCCTCGTCGGTCCTCGAGTCTATATGTACAAACCTATCTCTACAGTTGTGCAATAAATGAGCGTCTCCAATGTAGCCATCTAGCCACGGCCTATAGACGTCATGCTAACAGTGGACATACACATTGTCCACATGCTAACACGCTGTATGCACGTTTTACTCCAGGGCTGGAAGGAAATAGTCTGTAACACGTCAGGTTGAAAATTCATTCATTCGTTTGCGTTCACACATGCAGCTCAGCCTGAAACTTCCTGACACTTTCAGGAGTGTTGCGCATGTGTGAAAAGGCCCCGTGATGAGGACCATTAAAAGGCACGCACACACACACACACACACACACACACACACACACACACACACACACACACACACACTCCTCCAGGTGAGTCACCTGGACGTCTCTTAAATCACTTTTTAATATTGTCTCAGTTCTTCTGCCGGGACGGGAAGTGAACCCGTGAATTTAGCTTAGTAAGCAGCACACTGTGCCAACTGAGCCATACAGGACTACAGCTGAGACACTGCCCTGTGTGTGGGAGAGGGTTGTCACAAACACACACACACACACACACACCCACACACACACTCACAGAGGGGCAGCCTTCTCCTGTGGAGCCTCTGTTAATTTGACCAATTTGATTCAGTTGGCCCGGCCTGGAGATGGTGTGATTAAATCTACCCAGGTCACCAACGGGGGTGAAAGCAATTACTTTACAAAAAATAGAGTGACGGAGGGAGGGAAGGAGGGAGAAGGGACACCCGCTCCCCCCCCCCCCCCCCCCCCCCCCATTTCTTCCCTCCTGCATCCCCCCGCCAGTCCAGACGGCAGACGCACTCGTTTTGCTCGGCAGCCTCCTCTCTCTGTTTTTTTTATATCTCTGTAAATGATGGGTGGCCGTCGTTAAAGTGAGTGGGTCACCAAGGGCCAGTTTATCAAGGTCAGGGTGGGAGGTGGAACCGCAGACACACACACACACACGCACGCACACACACACACACGCACACGCACACACGCACTGCAGTCTTGAAGTGATCCCCTGGATGCTCTTCTCATCCACTGTCACACTCGTTTCGTAACCTCCCATTACCTTTTTATTCGCACACGTCCTCCAGCTCCTGCACTTTATTACAGTTAGTTCAGCCCTGACCGCGGGGGATTTTAGGATCTCTGCTCTCATCGTAAACATTTCTGATAATGTGCGTCGCTTCACCTGGTGATCCTCGTTTTGTTTTCTTAATCCCAGCCCTGCAGAGCTCCTTTGCTAATATTTGATTTGAAGTCGACAGCTGGATTTAATTGAGGGGCCTAAATGGCTTTTTATATAACGATGATGTTCTCGATTCCAGTGCAGTTTTATGCAGATGAACACATTACTTTAATGGTCGGCATTTAGCGGGGGGGGGGGGGGGGGGATGATGTACAGAGAGAGAGAGAGGGAGAAGAGGTCTCTCCTCTCTTTAAATTCACACGCCCAAGCCAGATGGCTGACTTTTCTTGCATGAGATTAGAAGATGTTTCTGATTCACGGTGTCGCTTTCTGGGTAAATTAATATTTCAGGCTAAACTCTTTCTGTTTTTGTTGGAGGTGTGTGTGTGTGTGTGTGTGTGTGTGTGTGTGTGTGTGTGTGTGTGTGTGTGTGTGTGTGTGGGCATGTGCGTGCACGCTCCTCCTCCTCCTCCCTGTTTGAAAGAGGAAGGACAGATCCTGCAGACTGATAGCAGGTAAAGCGTAGGCGGGTGCTGCTGCGTGATGTCAGTTGACTGCTGGAGATGGAAAGAAGCCATAATGAGTGATTATTAAGTCTGCGCCGAAAGAGAAAAAAACAAGCAGCAGCCTTAATTGCATCCATGATAAAGAGACATTGATTAACAAAAAGAACAATGATCTAAAAATTAGCAGCTTAACGTGCAGGCTTTGATTGTGCCTGGCATAAGTTCATTAGTCCCGAGCTGCAGAGAGCACGCCGCTTTCTCTCTCCATGAAGGGCAGGAATGATAATAAACACGCTAATTATCATTTTGCATCCATAAATTAGCATCTGGTGGCTAAATAGAGAGGGTTTCAGCTAAAAGTGGCACACGACCAGCTGGCTACAGTATCAGGCGTGAGGATTAGCCTCGCAGTGATTTTGTGTCACACGTGGATCTCTGCACAAACACTGAGGTGATCGCACAAAGCGAGCGCCGGGCGATCAACACAGCTCTCTTGCAGTGCATTAACCTCTGTGGCACTGATGAATGCACACATGGTAATGTGTTGTTCCATGTAATGAATGCTGATGCACTGACCTTTGGCTGTGCTGCTGCTGCTGTTGTTGTTGATGATTTGAGGACGTGTGTGTCTGTCAGATTATGTGTGCTGTCAGTCCAGGCTGTTATTCATCACGTCCCACATCAAGATAATGATCAAATTGTCTCCACCTGTCATTGAAGCTCGCTCTCTTTTTCTCCCCTCCTCTCTCTCTCTCTCTCTCTCTCTCTCTCTCTCGCCTCCCTCTTTTTTCTGATTTTCCACCTGATTCTGTCTCCCTGCCCAAACTGTTGCCTGTCCTCTCCATTTTCCACATTTCTTCCTCCTCTCTCCACCGTCACACTCTTTTCTATCTTCACCTTTTAGATGGAACATCCTGGGCCTTCAGGGGGCGCTGCTGAGCCACTTCGTGGAGCCGGTGTACCTGCACAGCGTGACCGTCGGCAGCCTTCGTCACACAGGACATCTGAGCAGAGTTCTGAACCAGCGGCTGGATCGGCTGGGCCCGCTGCCCTCCACACACCGACGTAACCAGCCTCTGCTCAGCGGTACGAACGCCACACTGACGACACAGAACCAAAGAGACTCCTTCTAACTTTAGATTCTGCTCCTGAATGCTCTGGATCTGATTGGACCAGAGAAGGTAGGCGGGGCTTTGAAGGCCGTTTTGGACGCCCCTGGGTTTGCCAGATATGAGAGCAGTTATCAGGTGAACAGGTGTTGCAGCGATGGAAGCGGGCAGTGGAACTGCTTCAGATAGAAGTGATTGTACCCGAGCTAAAAAGCCTCTGCATGTTTCTAATAAGCTCCAGCAGCAGAAAGCTGCTCAAACTAGGATCAATGTTGGAGATGAAACATGGAGAGAGGTTAGAACGCAGAAAGCTTTACAGACCCATGCAGAGCTGGCTAAACACTGAAGCTACAGTGTCCACCACATGCAGAGCTGGCTAAACACTGAAGCTACAGTGTCTCTACATGCAGAGCTGGCTAAACACTGAAGCTACAGTGTCTCTACATGCAGAGCTGGCTAAACACTGAAGCTACAGTGTCCACCACATGCAGAGCTGGCTAAACACTGAAGCTACAGTGTCTCTACATGCAGAGCTGGCTAAACACTGAAGCTACAGTGTCCACCACATGCAGAGCTGGCTAAACACTGAAGCTACAGAGCAGATTCTCTTGTAGTCTGCAAGTTAAAAAGACTGTTCTGTGAGTGTCTGGAGTTTTTGAATAAAAGGATCTGACACTTTCAAACGAGGCCTCTCTGCAGGGATCCCTTCTGTAAAGTTGTCAAACACTTAAAATAACAATCTGAGCTTTTAATCTGGATTACACAGCAGCCACACTGCCTGTTTCACTGCAGCAGGATGAAGCATCCGAACACGGCAACACCAAACTTTTTATACCTTTCAGTTATTGATGGTTTATATATTTGGCTCGAGACAGGACAGAGTCAGAAACCAGGGAAAGAGAATGTGGGAAAGGAGCCACAGGTCGGATTCAGACCCGGGCTTTGGCTCCAGAGGCAGACCCTCCACATGGGGGGGCACCCCCCCCCTCCCCTTTTAGTTATTCGGGGTCTAGATCTGAAAATAGCAGAATTGTTTACTCTTGAGATTGTTGGGCACAGGGTTAAATCTGAGAAGGGATTTGAGGACTCGTGACCCAGGCTCAGCGAGCTGGAGCGACACAAGTTCAAAGTTATTTAAGCGATAAGTTATCCTGATTAAAGAATCTGCAGTCTGATAATCAGAGGTGATCAGAGGCCCTCCCTTACCCAGGTGCATGACAGCCAATCAAGTGGCTCCGCCCCTTTCTTACCTGAAGGCACACCTGAGTGAGGTAGAGATACAGTCATTGGTCGTCACAGATGTCACTGCTCACTCTAAATAATCCAGTCTTTAACTCTGCAGGGAGCACATGGACGTCTCTTTGTGTCCATGATGACTCTTAATTTAAATACTTAGAACATTTAGAGGCAGAAAGACGACGAACTGTGATTATTTACCTCTTTCAGAGCACATCAGAAACTCTGCAGGAGTAATCTCAGTCCTCTCTGGTTTCTCCACACGACCTCAGAGCTTGGTTGATCTAATTTTGGCTTTTTCTCAGGTTTTTTTTTTCCCTCTCTTCAGCTAAATGTCAGCCCCGGCTTTCGAGCGTTGACATTCGTCTCTGTGCGTTCTCTGTCTTTTCAGTTGGGGCCTTCCCTTACACAGATCCTGGGCCACATGAATACAGTGTCTATTTTCAGAAGCTGCTTCTAATAAATGTGTCAGCTCACAACAGATTGCACATGTAACACCCGCACACACACACGTTTGACAAACTGGTGTAGCCGTGCTCCTCCACAGTCGCATCGTGCCAGGCAGACAAGCAGCAGCAGAGAAGTCGTCTGGCACGTCGGCCCGGGGGGGGCCCGCTGAGACCCGCGGCGTTCGTTTGTAGTCGAGATGAATGCTGGAAAAGGATCTGAATGACACCCAACTTGTCGAGACCGAATCAGACGTCACTTCAGATCTAGGCCAGTCGGAGCGGCACAGCGACACACGGATGTAGGGCAGGTTTTGTAGCTCGGGATCAACGAGGAGAACAAAGACAATCACACACTCAGGAGCATGTTTTATCATCTGAGCTGCACACAATGCCTCAACTGAAGCCCCGTGCACTCTACTTATACTTCTGTCAGGTTTTAAGTGTACGTCCTGAAGGCCGTCAGCCGCCTTTTGTGTCACCAGGTTTTGCTCCGGGTCATTGGGTGCTGTGAGGATGAGCATCATTTGAGGCCGGTCCTCATTAAGGTTGATAATGGTGCTGGATCGTCCTGGATCGTCCTCTGCTGACGATGAATTTATCACGGGCTCCTGGGCTTATTTAGACATAAAACAGGAAACCTGGAGAGAGTGGGGAACGCCATGCAGGACAGACTTGAACCATGGCCGTCAGCCTGGGCACGACTTCACCACTAGACCGTCAATGTCCCGTTTATATTTTCAGCTTTTGTGTTGTTTCTCAGAAAGACAGCGTCCACATGTGCTGTACATGTTGGTCTCTGGAGCCCGATCACACAGAACAGTGCGCCGGAGGTAAATGACGACTTTGCTGACAAGGCTTTCGAGCAAGGCGTGAATATGAATAAAAACAGCTTTACATACAGTATGAGGAAGCTCGCAGTTTAAGGTCAGTAATGTTCAGTACAATAGGATCTGGACAGTTTTCCTTCAGACCTGCAATGATTTGATTTGAACTGAGAGGGGCTTTCAAACACGAGTTGTGTAGCAGTGCATCACTGTGTACCCGCCGATAAATGAAATCAAGAATGTAGGAAAAAACATCCACGTTCCCCTTTCAACGTTGAGGTTCCTTTGTGTTGTTGGATGATACACACCTGCCCTTTACCTTCACACAGGTGGCGCCTGATGTCCCACTCCTGTGACACACTTCACCATCGTGTGTTTTCAGTGTGCGTGTCCAAACTGTCAGATCTTTGCACATGCAGCATCTCTGAGCAGCTCTCCTCTGTAGGGGGGGGTGAGATGGACAGATGCTGGAAATGGCCTTACACCAAATCAATGTAATCACGCCACTTATCAGACAGCCATTCAACGTGAAGGCAGCTCGACAGAGAGAGAGACAGGCTGAGGGGGGAGAGAGAGAGAGAGACAGCCCCCCCCCCCTTTCTCATCTCCTCCTCCGTCCTTTCAGAGACTCTGATGAGCTCCTCAGCTTTTGTGTGTCCGGGGTTTTTTAAAAGTATCTCCCCCAGAGGAAATTCCTGGGCTTTGCAGGGCTCGCTCTTATCGCAGCCAAAGCAGCTCCTCCTGAACCCCAAGGGCCAAACACATCGATGGGCCGACTCGCCCTTCACTCTCGCCCTGATGCTCGCTTCCACCGCGGCGAGAACACAATCTGCGGTGGGGATTTCGAGGGTTTTGGAGAATTGGAACAAAAGCAGATAAAGGAAACATTAATGAAGGTTGAACTTTTATCATTAAGCTCCCAGGTGCGTTTTTTTACCTCATTGAACCAACATGACATGGACGTAGTGTTGGTGACATCATCGTTGGTGTATGTAGGAAATGTAATCTGAACCCAGATGCGGCATGACTCTCAGACATGATGCTGCTTGACTCTCAGACATGATGCAGCATGACTCTCTGACATGATGCTGCATGACTCTCAGACATGATGCAGCATGACTCTCAGACATGATGCTGCATGACTCTCAGACATGATGCTGCATGACTCTCAGACATGATGCTGCATGACTCTCAGACATGATGCTTCATGACTCTCAGACATGATGCTGCATGACTCTCAGACATGATGCTTCATGACTCAGACATGATGCTTCTTGACTCTCAGACAGGATGCTGCATGACTCTCAGACATGACGCTGCATGACTCTCTGACATGATGCTTCTTGACTCTCTGACATGATGCTGCTTGACTCTCTGACATGATGCTTCATGACTCTCAGACATGATGCTGCATCACTCTCAGACATGATGCTGCACGACTCTCAGACATGATGCAGCATGACTCTCAGACATGATGCTGCATGACTCTCAGACATGATGCAGCATGACTCTCAGACATGATGCTGCATGACTCTCTGACATGATGCAGCATGACTCTCAGACATGACGCTGCATGACTCTCAGACATGATGCTGCATGACTCTCAGACATGATGCTGCATGACTCTCTGACATGATGCAGCATGACTCTCAGACATGATGCTACATGACTCTCTGACATGATGCAGCATGACTCTCAGACATGATGCTACATGACTCTCAGACATGACGCTGCATGACTCTCAGACATGACGCTGCATGACTCTCAGACATGATGCAGCATGACTCTCTGACATGATGCTGCATGACTCTCTGACATGATGCTGCATCACTCTCAGACATGATGCTGCACGACTCTCAGACATGACGCTGCATGACTCTCAGACATGATGCTGCATGACTCTCAGACATGACGCTGCATGACTCTCAGACATGATGCTGCATGACTCTCAGACAGGATGCTGCATGACTCTCAGACATGATGCAGCATGACTCTCTGACATGATGCTGCATGACTCTCAGACATGATGCTTCTTGACTCTCAGACATGATGCTGCATGACTCTCAGACATGATGCAGCATGACTCTCAGACATGATGCTGCATGACTCTCAGACAGGATGCTCCATGACTCTCTGACATGATGCTGCTTGACTCTCAGACATGATGCTGCATGACTCTCAGACATGATGCTGCATGACTCTCAGACATGATGCTGCATGACTCTCAGACATGATGCAGCATGACTCTCAGATGATGTTGCAGCTGTCCAAACAAAAACACGGCCCGCAGCCTCAGATATTAATCCAGCGTTATGTGTACTGTACTTCCATGTATCCCCCGACCACAGGCTTTAATTCTGCCTCCTTTATTTTTCCCAGAAGAGAAATTGATCAAGTTTTCAATGAGGGAAAAATCAAATTGTCTATTAGAGACACAGAGGAGTGAAGTCCATTGAAGGGATGAAATGAGGCGTGAATGGAGCGAGAGAAAGGAGGAGGCAGGATGGATGGGAGGGCCTTTTGTTCACGGAGGAGAGATGGGTAATAAGAGACTCGGAGGATTGTTTTTGTGGCAGGCAATTCATTCAAGCTGCAGAAAAGACGAGCGGCGATTGGTGAATGGAAGAGTGAAGACGGGGAAACGAGCGTGGCAGGCAGAGAGATGATCTGCAGCCGTGCATTGTGGGATTGTACATCAGGTATTGTACTGTAACAAGCTGTCTGTCAGGCGCTGAGATCAGAGGAAACTGCTGTTCAGAATGTGCCTGTGTGTTTATATGAAGGTGTTTGAACGTCGCCGTGTGATGGAATAAATAAAATCCTGAAAACATTTGTACTGATTCACTGCGGGTATAAAACTGTCAGAGTGTGTTAGCCTGCAGACTTTGGCACTGTGACACATACTCCAATGTTTCCTCACCTTTTTAGTATTGTTTACAAGAGCAGCCTAGTTTGTCATGTCGTATTCACTTTAAGCACCGTATCAGGTAGCTCCTTTATTTAGATGTCAAAGTTAATGATGACTTTGTGAACTGTTCCAGCTTTAAAGAAATACTCGGTGAGATCCGTGAAGTGCATCTGGATACTTACAGTCGGGCGAGTTAAAGGACGACTGTCTCATGTCGAGGTCAGATGACCCTGATCAAGGCCACATGTAGGACGACTCACAACCTCCTGACAGAACGTCTTGCATGTCAGTGACGCTGTTGACCAATGAGGGCATAGAGCACCTTGCACAATTTAACAAACAAAATAAGAACTATGACGTTGTTGCTGCGAGCTGGAAACATCAGACGGGTGTCGTCGAGCTCCGCCCCTTTCTTGAACAGACACAGGTGATGTGAGCTCCAGGTAACCTACCCGACCACATGACCACATAAAGAAAGCTTCTGTCTTTGTGCCCCTGCAGGTTTGAGTAACGCAGAGTTCCAGCAGCTGGGGAAGGCGTCGTGCGTAAGCGTGAACTGGACGCTGGGCGATTCACAGCTGGAGGTGGTGAACACGGCGACGGGACGGAGACGGGACTCAGGGACGCCGTCACGTCTCTGCAAACACACGCTGTTCACCCGCTGGAGCAGACTGAACCGCAAGGTGAGACCTCATTTAAAGACACACACACCATGAACGTTGTTTTGTTAACAAAAACAAAATATGGACCCGCAGACAAACACTCATATAAACAAACACATTCACTTCAGAGAGGCAGCAAACACACGTGTGACGTCACACAGAACACACACACACACACACACACACACGTGGAGACAGAATGTGTGTGGTCTCTTCTCGGACAGATCCACCATCTGCTGTCTTATCAACGCTGGCAGCTCGGTTCTTTAACATCAGCACACACACACACACACACACACACACACACACACACACACACACACACACACGCGCACACACACACACACGCACGCACGCACGCACGCACGCACACACACACACACACACACACACACACACACACACACACACACACTCTCGCTGCACTTTCCTTCTCATCCCCAAACTTTATGTAACACACACTGCCTGCGCCGCCAAATGGAGGCCGTTAAAGCATAATGACTATGAAACCATAATTATTTGGAGAAGTACTCGAGGAGGCCCCCACCCTAAGTGCTCCCCGTGCGCCGCATAGAAGAGCCACGCAAGAGCAGTCGCACTAATCTGCTGAAGAAACTTTCTCTCTCTCTCTCTCGATCTCCATTGTTTCCCCTCGCCACAATAAGAGCGCACAAAAAGCACAGAGAATGTTCAATTGCTTGTGAAATTTAAATGGGGAGATTACACAGCTGTTGAAGCCCCCCCCCCCCCCCCCCCCCCTCCCACCACATATAACACCCCGCCACCAGCACCCCGACCTCCTCCCAACGCCACCCAAATGCATTTGTGCCGGCTCATTCGTTTTGTTCCGTCTCTTTCGTCCTCCTGGAACCTTTCCCCTCACCGCCCCGGCTTTCTTTGCTTCCTGTCTTCATGTATTTCTCTCCCTCTCTCTCTCCTCTTCCTCGCACGCCCTGCTCTTCAGCTGGGGGTCCACGTGTCGGACTCGGCGGACCGACAGCTCATGTACTGCGAGGCCAAGATGGCGGCTCGTCCGTACCAGACAGTGAAACAGCAGTGGTTCAGAGCTCTGCAGGAAACGGGCCTCGGC
Source organism: Symphodus melops (assembly GCF_947650265.1). Classification (NCBI taxonomy): domain Eukaryota; kingdom Metazoa; phylum Chordata; class Actinopteri; order Labriformes; family Labridae; genus Symphodus; species Symphodus melops. The sequence continues at coordinate 2,217,504 of NC_136704.1, read as the reverse complement.
ACCTGGGTCAAGAAACCGCCGGAGCAGGAACAGTTCCTGCTGTCCGTCTGAGGAGTGTGTGTGTGTGTGTGTGTGTGTGTGTGTGTGTGTGTGTGTGTGTTAGTGAGAGATAAAGAGAGCGTGTGTGTGTTTAACCTTTATTTTTTTAGGCTAAGATGACTCCATACTCATTCGTCTTCACAAGTCAAAGTTTTGTAGTGCAACCTTGTGTGTGTGTGTGTGTGTGTGTGTGTGTGTGTGTGTGTGTGTACGTGTGTGTGTGTGTGTGTGTACGTGTGTGTGTGTGCGCACGTGTGTGTGTGTACATCTGTGCCACGCTGCACCCGACTCAGAAGTTGGATCATATGAATCAGATTTGGCCGTTCAAAAGAAGCTTTGACTCTTCTTTAGTTATAGAAAGGACACCACACCTTCACTTCGACCTTTGACCTGTGACCTTTGACCTGTGGCTACTGTCCTGCATGTTGTTCCCCACCCTCTCCGTCTATCCACAGTCGTCTGAATAAAAGGTAAAGTCCCCCAAAATATTCATGCGTCCTGATCGTTTATTTGGATGTTTCGGCAGCTCAGAGAAAAAAAAGAACAAAAGAACTTCTGTTCATAATAAAAGTTTAAACTCTGTGTGTGGTGAATAATTCCCTCCTCACAGTATTTATGTTCCCTGGACCGGCCCTCCTCGTGTTCTGTTTTAAAACCAGAGAACGATCCGGACTGAAGCTTCATTTAGTTTACAGCCTGACTGACAGCCTAACCTGCTGATTCATATCTACCACTCTGAGGGTGCAGCCCTGTGTGTGTGTGTGTGTGTGTGTGTGTGTGTGTGTGTGTGTGTGTGTGTGTGTGTGTGTGTGTGTGTGTGTGTGTGTGTGTGTGTGTGTGTGTGTGTGTGTGTGTGTGTGTGTGTGTGTGTGTGTGTGTGTGTGTGTGTGTGTGTGTGTGAGTGACGAGAGGAAGGTCAGCTGGACGGGCTGAAAAGAAAACAGACATAAAAGATGAACTCACTTTTTCTTTAAACACATTTAAGCAAGAACACTCCTAAATACTCTTCCTCCTCCTCCTCTTCCTCCTCCCCCTCCTCCACCTCCTGCTCTTCCTCCTCCACCTCCTCCCCCTCCTCTTCCTCCTTCTCCTCTTCCTCCTCCTCCTCCTCCCCCTCCTCTTCCTCCTTCTCCTCTCCTCCTCCTCCACCTCCTCCTCTTCCTCCTCCTCCTCCTCCTCCTCCACCTCCTGCTCTTCCTCCTCCTCCTCCTCCTCCTCCTTGTCTGTCATCGAAGGGTGGGGTAACCTTGAGCTGAATGAAAGGCAGCCTCTATCTTGTCATCAGCTATTTCCGGGCCCTGAGGCTCCCGCTGAGGAGCGCAGCCACGGGGGAGAGAGAGCGAGCGAGCGACGGACGGAGGAGAGAGAGAGAGAGGTCCACGTCCAATTACCGGCCCTGTCAGGGTGACGGCTGATAGAGGAAGAGGAGGAGAGCGAGAGAAGGACAGAGTGATACCTCACCTTTTTCTCTCTCTTTTCTATCTTTGTCCTCCTCCTCTGACTCACCTTTTGACTCGTGACTTCCTCCTCCTTTTGTCTCTCTTCCCTCGCCTCCTCTTTGTCTCGCCCTCCTTTTTGTCTGCCCCCCCTCCTCTCCCTCTCTCTTCCTCCCCTCTCTGCCTTTCAAGCACAGCGAAGGTTAACACAACATGACGACAGGTTAATACACCCCTTTCCCCCCCTCACCTCGCCTCCTCTCGTTCAAAGCGGGGAGGTTTACAGACCTCAGGTGGAGGTGACAGCGGGAGAAAAGGAGTGGTTTCCTGTTTCTTCTTCTCCCTTTCAGACGACATTTATTTCCTTTTCCGCCTTTTCTTTTTGACCCGTGCGACCTCAGATTTCAGCCCGTGCATCTGAATCGAATCTTGTCGCCAATGAGAGCAGCGGTGACTCATTAGCGAGGCCTCGTTGACCCGATCGACTCGGGCGCCTCTGTGTGGTCACGACAGCCTGAGCAGATCCCTGTAAAGGTGGAGGAAAGCTTCAAACACACCTCCACCCTCCTGTGTGTCAGTGTCACCCCATGTTCTCACTGCATGCACATTTACACCTCACACTGTTTCTACGTCTCTGCAGACATTTATGCACCGTGTGTGTTTTTTTATGCATCAGTGTTAAAGGTGTTCATTATGATCATGACTGTGTTTCTGTGTCATCGCTGTGATTTTATAAAAAAAAGGATATCAGACGAAGAATCCACCAGCACGGCTCAGTTTACAGAGAAATCCAAGCAGTGACAGTGACATCTAGTGGTGGTTTCATGCTCCTGTTCATCCTCTCCTGATCTGGAAGCGTCACGCACTCCAGTCGGGACAAAGTGCAGAACAAACATCTGACTCACAGACAGATTCACAACCTGACCCGACAAGAGGTCAGACATTTAACTCCTCATTCTGGACCTTAAATTATGATGTGGTTACAGAGTCAAACAGATGCAAAAAGCAAAACTCATTTTAGATGCATTTAATGAACGTAATGACTCACATGCTGTGAGAAAGATTTTCAGTAAATTAAAAGGTGAAAGCAGAGCAGAGAGAATCAGAAGAATCAGCTTTATTGGTCAGGTGTGTTTTACACATAAGGAATTGAACTTCAGCAGACGGTGCTCTCTGTGTACAACTGTAAACATGACATGTGAACAATTAACTGATAAAATGTAAACCAGTAAAGACTCAGATGTACAAGACTAAAAGAGGGGATGCTTCAAAGAGAGGGAGGAGGAAACACTCAGAAGATTTCAGATTTTTTTAGATTTTCAAGAAGTCTTTTAGTGAAGATGGATTCAGATGAATCCAGATCAGTGAAGTATATATATATATATATATATATATATATATATATATATATATATATATATTTATCCTCGCCGCTCGACTTAAACCCAAACGTCACAGAGTTTTAGTGAGGCTGCTCGTCATCAGAGCCTTGATCAGATCGTGTTGTGATCAATAAATCCTCCACATGTGAGGTGAACTGGACAAAATGTTACTCAGTCACTTTATTTGGCCGTAGATTTATTTTGACAAACCGCAGACTGAAGAAGAAGAAGATGTTCCCGCCCACTCGCTCTGACGCCACAAAAAGATTGAATTCATCACAATCAGGTTTCCAGCAGAGCTCTCCTTGGATCACAATCCTCGGAGCACAAAGTCAACACTTACAGAGATCCTATAATAATCAAAACCTTCAGACCAAATGATGACAGTCTGACTCGTCTGCAGGATTCATTAACAGAAGTCAGTTTGGCAGTAAACAGGCAGCATGTTGTTCGATGATTCTGCCTTGAAGGCGCGAGTCCAGACTTTTTTTAATAGCGGGGATGACCCAGCTGGGTCACGGACTCGAGCAGGGCTGGCATGACGTGTATGGTCACACATGGAAAATAAAAATTTTAAAAAAGTTAACCCTTTCTATACCAACAAATTCTACATGCTGGTAAATGAAGCAGCGACTTGAATCTTCTTCGGTTGATTCTTGAGGAACTAAAAAGAAAACTCTTGTCCAGCTAAATACATGAAAAGGTTACAGAGACGGCGTGCACGAGTTTTACTTCAACATTTTCATGGAATGAGCAAATTATTTATTCACAGCTGAAATCACGACCATGAGTGTTTTGAAAACGTCCAGAATCGTTGATTTGTACACAAGTCCCATCTTTGATTATCGGCAAGTAGCCAAGACTTTGGGCTGGCACTACTTAGGCCACGCCCCTGCCGCCTTGACTTGTCTCTGCTTTAAAAAAAAAAAGTCAGGTTGTTTCTGACGTCACCTGGAGGTCCTGTGTGAATCTGTCTGTGTGCATCACAACAAACACTACTTCAGAGTAAACTGTGTTTGTACACACATTTCTCACTTCCATGTTTCATCACAGCTTTATCCGCCATAAAAACAGATCTACAGATTTATTTTGAGATATTAAATATAAGGCATGATGACTGATTGGCAATATTGTATCTCAGAGTGTAAATATGTAAAGAAATGTATAAACGATGTTGACAGATGTGACAGATCCTCAAACGTTTAATTAAGATGTAAATAGAGTATATGAAGAACTGCTGCTAAGGTCTGTACAGTCTGCACTTCAGTAACGATTAAAAAGTGAATGTTTGTACTGTACATGTCAATAAAAGCACTAAATCTTCTAATTTCACCTCGTTTGGGAACTTTTTTTGAAGAACAAATCGTCTTTTTTATGTCACATAAACCCAAAAGATGTTCGTCATTGACTGTATTGTCAGCTGGTCTGTAGCCTGGAGAGCATCTAGACAAATATTAAAGAGGTCTCCCCCCCTCCTGCTCCTCACCCCTCCTCCTGTCTCTCCCCAGGGAAATCCACGGGGAAATGGTTATCTCTGTTAGGCTCTGCGGCAGGTGTCACACCAAATTAGCCTGCAGGAAGAATGAAGCGAGGAGGAGGAAGAAGGGAAGGAAGGGAGGAGGGTTTAGGTGTGCCTCCTCAGCTGCATCCCTACGCCCCCCCCCCCCCCCCCCCTCCTCCCCCCTCAGGCCTTGGAGTCAACTTTGCTCCACAATAAACATCATAATTGAGAATTTGCTCCGGCGGCCGGTCACGGTCAGCCGGCTGTGATCTAACGGACGAGGACAGAGAGCAGAATACTGTCTCACAGTCACACCAAGACAAATCTAAGAGACAGAACACACAAACTGTGACAACATCTACAGACAAAGATTAACAAAAAGGTGTGTTACCTGGGTTTATAAGAGCCCTGTATGTTAAACGAACAAAGACAGGTTTTTAAAACAATTATTTCAATGTTATCTAATCAGGGGTTTGCTCAAAGTCACAATTCATGTTTTTTTTTTAAATTGCAAACAAACATCTGTACAGACTCGGAGCTGCCTGTTGGAACACAGCCTGAAGAGCATGTTTCAAAATAAGTCCCACCCCCTGGCACTGCCAATCATAGTTAAGGAGTTGGGGGGAGTTCAAGGGGGGATCACCCCTCTAGACACACCCCTGTATATAATATATGTGTGGCATTAAAAGGCTTTCCTTAGAGAGAAATGTTCCTGATATGTAAATATAATGATGCTTCTTTTCTCATACTAATTAATTAACTAATGGAAATAAAGGAAGAGCCTATTCACTGTGAAAGGATGGACGACATGACGCCAGGTGAGTTTAGTCCACTGTAAATAAACCCTTTACCAAATGATCATCAATCAATCAATTAATTTTTGTATTGCAACATTCATAACAATCATTGACACAAAAGTTCATATAGCTTATGTCTGAAAAGTTTCTGTTTAGTGATGATTTACACAAGAACGTCTCTTTTCTTTAAACAGTCATTCATGATACATGCAGAGATACATGCTGTACATACATACATACATAGATACATGCTGTACATACATACATACATATATTAATTGATAAATATATGCATACATATAAATACACAAACATGCATACAAGCATATATATATGTGTCCATGTTTGTACATGCATACATACATATACGTGCATACATACATCCATTCATAAATACATGCATAGATACATACATACTTGCATACACATACATGCATGCATGAATACATGTGCATATATTTATTTATGAATACATGCATAAATACATACATGCATAAAAACATACATACATACATACATACATACACCCATTCATAAATACATGTTTTTTTTTATTTAACCAGGAAGAGAAATCTCATTGAGAATAAAAATCTCTTTATCAAGAGAGTCAGACAACGAGCAGCCAAACAGAAAAAAATATCAAATACATGACAAAGAAATCATTAGGAAAATGAAAGACACAAATAATAGTTTTGAGCAGCAACTTACATACATGCATACATACATACAAATACACAAATGTATGCATGTATGGATGAACGTATGTATTTATGAAAGCATCTATGTCTGTATGTATGCCTGTGTATATGTAAGTACGAACATATGTGTGTATGTATATATGTATGAATGCATGAATGTATGTATGTATGTATGTATGAAAGGTTTTATTTAATCATTAATGAATGTATGTATGCATGTGTATATGTAAGTACGAACATGTATTTGTGTATGTATCGATGTATGTATGTATGAATTAATGAATGTATGTATGTATGAATTAATGAATGTATGTATGTATGAAATCATGTATGTGTTTATTAATGAATTTATGTATGCATGTGTATATTTAAGTATGAACGTATGTATGTGTATGTATTTATGAATGTGTATATGTAAGTATGCATTAACGTATGAACATATGTATATATGTATGCATGAATTTACACATGTATGTATGCATACATACATGAATGTATGTATGGATGTGTATGCATGTATGAATGTATGTATGTATCTAACTATGTATGTATGCATGAATGCATGAATGTATGTATGCATGTATGTATGAATGGATATATTTATGTATGTATGAATACATGCATGTATGTATGCAAGCATGTTGAACGTATGCATGCATGTATGTATGTGTGAATGGGTGAATGTATGTATGAAAGGATGTTTGTAATTATTGAATGCATGTATTAATGTATGCCTGTATGAATGTATGTCTGTATGTGTGAATGTATGTATGAATGTATGTATCTAAGTATGCATTAATGTATGAACGTATGTATCTATATATGTATGCATGTATGGATGAATGTATGTACGAATGTTTATATCTAAGTATGCATTAATGTATGAACGTATGTATGCATGCATGCATGGATGTATGTGTATATGCAATTATGAAATTGTGTATGTGCATATGAATGTATGTATATATCTATGTATGCATGAAAGAATGAATGTACGAATGTATGTATGGATGGATAGATGTATGTATGTATGTATCTATGTATGCCTGCTTAAATGTATGTATGTAAGAATGTACATGTAAGAATGACATAGGTATGTATGTCGTTTTTTTTTTTTTCCATTTTTCCGACATAGGTATGTATTTCGTTTTTTTAATTTTTCCGGCATAGGTATGAATGTCATTATTTTTATTTTTCCGACATAGGTATGAATGTAGGTATATAGGCATGAATGTATGAATGTATGTATGTGTGAAAGGATGTTTGCATTTATAAATGAATGTATGTATGCATGTGTATATGTAAGTATGAATGGATGTATGTACATATGAGTCTATGTATGTGTGTGTATGTATGTATATATGTATGCATGCATGAATGTATGCATGCATGCATGAATATATGCATGTATGTTTGAATGGATGTATGCATGGATTAATGTATGTATGTATGTATCTATGCATCTATGTATGCCTGCATGAATGTATACAGGTATGTATGAATGTATGTATGTATGTTTGTATGACTGTAAGAATGAAAGCATATATGTATTTATCAATAAATGTATGTATGCATGTGCATATGAAAGTATGCATGAATGTATGTATGCCTGCATGAATGTATGCATGCATGTATGAATGTATGTATTTATGGATAGATGAATGTATGAATGAAAGTATGTATTTATTTATGAATGTATGTATGTATGAATGTATGTTTGTATGAATGTGTGTATGTATGCATGAACGCATGAATGTATGTATGCATGTGTATATGTATGTATGAATGTATGTTTACAAGAATGAATGAATGTATTAAAGCATGTATTTATTTTTTAATGAATGTATGTATCTGCGTACGTATGAAAGGATTGAATGTATGTATGTCTGAATGAATTTATGCATTAATGTTTGAAATCATGTGTGTATGAATGTATGCATACATCGATGAATGTATGTATGGCTGAATGAATTTATGCATGTATGAAAGCATGTATGTATGCATGCATACATACATGCTTACACATTAACATGCATACACATTAATACATACATATATGCATGCTTACATACATTGATGCATACTGACATTACAGTCATCAATTATACATATATGCATACATTAATTAACAAACTCATGCATGCATGCATATATTAAGACATATATAAGCATGTGTAGCCATATTTCTTAGTGGTAGCTTTTTTTTTCTTAAATGATCTTCAGGATTGTTGGTGTGAAAGGCTTCCTGCTGTGGAGCTGCAAGGCTCGAACTACTTTAACCATTTATATACATACATGCAGAAAGACATACAGAGATTCATATAACATACATGTATGCATACAGATACATACGTACATACATAAACGCATATATACACATTGTTTGAGAAATGAAGCTGTACAAATAAAGATTGATTAAATTAATTGATTTACATTTATTCATACATACATTTAGAAGTACATATATACATATACTATGAATACAAACCTACATACATGCATGTATTCATACAAATGTATAGATTTATACACACCTAATACATAGAAACATGCATTCATAAATTCACTCATCAGTACATGAGGCGGCTCAGTCTGTAGGGAAGAAGGTCAGGATCTGGAGCGTCGCTGGTTCAAGTCCCAGTGCAGATCAAACCCATTCCTGTTGAGAGACGATCTACTAACACTGAGCCACAGCCGCCCTTAATAAAGAAAAACAGACCTACATACTGTACAGCCATCCAATCAGCATACATGCATATTTACATAAATACAACCGGTTTTTTTCCCTGTGCATCTCGTGTTGTGAAATGGTGCTCGATTAAAGTCCTTCATTTACCTGATTGACTGCCTTTTTTTTGTTCTTGTTCACCTGGAGAAAATGACTGATGACTGAAGGATGACTACAGACTTTTTAATAACACAGAATTTTAGATCTTTACATTTTAAAGAACACGCGTCACATCAGACGTGTGAAGTTATTTCCCTTTTCAACTTCACATAAAACTCAAACCCCCGTCTGGCTCCTTCCTTCATTAACACTGGGTATGCAAATGATCACCTCTGCAGCAGCATTTACATCCACATGATTAAAGTTGGACTTCATGAATGATACATATCTTATTGAGCTGAATGAAAGGGTGAGAGAGGTTTGTGTTAAAGAAGATGAAAAGGAGACACGGAGGACTGGGGGAAAAAAATCACTTTTCTTTATTGGAAAGCATCAGAGAGCACGTACCCGTCACAATAAAGAATGCAAAGTAGATCACATAATGAAGTCAGATCTGCTGCAGGGAAGCGAAAGCCTGTTTGAATCTGACACACAATAATTTCACATATCAATCCAGGATCATATTTCCTCAGAGTTGTATTGAAAGGTGGGCTGTGGATCGGACCTGCAGAGCGAGAGATTGAGCTCTGAATGAAACACGAGTCAAATCTGCTCTGAGCAGGGGACACAATTAGTTCTTTAACAAGGCTTTGGGGAAGTTACCAGCTGGATAAGGCTAATGCACCTTCTTTTAAATGCACAGGTAAGGCATTTCAATCACATTTGTTAAGCACGTTTCTATACATCTATCCTGACTCTATAGTCGGGAGAAGCAGCAGCGTGAAGTGAAGCCAACTTTTCAGGGAACTTATGCACGTCTAGTTTATACACTGAGCAGACGAGATGCTTGGAAGGATCCTTGACAGTACTGACATGAAGTTAGAGTATGACTTCTTCTCAAGATATTGCACAAGAGTAACAGGAAGAAAAAAATAACGTCCCTGGATTCAGACGAGGACTTAAGTTAGAACTCTTTATGTTGTTCACAGTAAATGAAATCAGAAACGAGGCTTCACTGACAAACATGGAGGATCTGGGTTATTGCTTCCGTGTTTGGATAAAAAGCGACTTTCACACGAACAGAAAAAAAGCGACATTTACAGCAAGAGGTGCAAACAAGGCTGAAAGTGTGTTCAGACCAAAAGTGATAAAACTGCAGGAACAGAAGGAGATGTGCGACTCGGATGAGAATCCTGCACGTCGACACGTCATGTGACGAGGCGGCTTTTCTGCAAAGACATTCTGCTGCTGTTGCATCAGCTCAGACCGGACGTATTTTAAAGTCCTTTTCTTTTTTGTCTTGCAGAAACCTCCCGACCAATCACAAAGTCAGACTTTAAAAAACAAACAAAAACGTGCTAACAGGTCATCAGACTGGGACCTTGTTGGCTTTAAATCGCTGGAAGCAGCAGGCGAGTTGGGGAGGAGGGAGACTTCAGGGACACACTGAACATTTATTTCTCTTTCGGTCTGAAAACAGTTTCAACCTCAAAGAGTAAACACGGGGACATCTTACTGAGCGGCTGTTTGTGAAGCACAAAGAAAGGAGCAGTAAGAAGTTCACTTTGGGATGACAGGAGGAGGAGTCTCCACCAACAGCAGGTCTTATGGCTAAAAGCATTTCCACTCTGATCCTGTTGAACATATTCACAGAGCGACTCCTCTTCCTGTTATTGCTATGCTCTCCACACTTTAGGACTGAAAATGAAATCCTACTGTAAACATGGGACAAGGCAGAGTAACAGCACGGTACGTTTGAAGCGACAACATCAATGTTGAAATATTGAGGCTGGATGTGAGGTCCCAGCTGAGGAACGGCCGGCTCCTCCTGCAGGCCTCGGTATGATATGTTTGATGACGTGAATAGATGAATGAAACAACAAAAACATTTCACACAACATCGTTATCTCCACCCAAAAAGATGGAGGAGTGTAAGACACTTAATCCAGGAACTAGAACGACCTGCAGGCCCCTTCATCAGGCGAGGACATAATATATACATCACTTCAGTAGAACATGGTCTACAAGCTGTGCAGGCCGTGTGACTCTATGTTTATAACTCTACATGAACATGTATGGACATGCAACCACTCAGCAGTAACGTAACAACAGTGACGCCAGCAGCCACTGTGGACTCAGAGAATATATACTTTACACTTCAAGGAGGAAAAAAAAAACAGGGATCAGCGTGGCCATGTCACGATTCACAAGTCATGCTAAATAATTTAAGGGTTAGCTGGCAGGAGAGGAGCTCTGTGGCCTCGCACGCACGCACACGCGACAAAAGGCTGGAAGCAGGTCAGTCACTTAAAGGCTGGATGTCTGTTTCTGACTAAAAGGTCAAACGCTTCGCTGTTGACAACCAATCAAAGTGCGTCCACTGAGAGTTGTTTGTGTCACTGACCAGCTCAGATCGTCATCTTCTGACCACACTATAGAAATGATGTGCACAGAGAGAGAGAGAGAGAGAGAGAGAGAGAGAGAGAGAGAGAGAGAGAGAGAGACAGAGAGACAGAGAGAGACAGAGAGACAGAGAGAGAGAGAGAGAGAGAGAGAGAGAGAGACAGAGAGAGAGAGAGAGAGAGAGAGAGAGAGAGAGATGACAAACAGGTGTGGACGTCGCTCTCCTCACACAGGAGCTGCTGCATTCATCAGTCAGCTCCTTTGTGTTGTTGAGCAGATCTTCAGACAGCAGCAGTGATAAACAGTGAGAGCAGCAGCCTCCTTTAATCTGCGAGGTAAAATGAGAGTTTGGTGCCTATTAAGAACATAACGGACGTTTCTGTCTCTCTGCGGTCTGTGGGGACAAAAACAGTGATTTGACTTTCCACCATCAGCTGCACTGAAGGTGAAGATTTTAAACAGGAAGCTCTGAACGAACATCACAGTGTCAGCAGTAAACCTGCTTCACTCTTAGAGCTTCAACGAGTGTTTTCCTGCAGAGTTTGGAGGGAATGAGGAAGAAGACTGTGAGACAGGAGCTGCTGCTCGACGGCTCAGTCAGGCAGGTTGTTAATGTCATCGTGCAGATTTAAAGAAGAGCAGACACAAACACTCCCTGAGTGATCTCAGCAGGAGAGCAGCCTCACCACTGTTTCTGCAACAACCGGAGCCTGTCAGGGACAAAAACAACAACGCAGAGAGGACGCACTTTGATTGAACATGGATCATGTTGCAGCCATGGCGGCAGGCCGAAGTAATCAATCTGTGAGTACACGATCGTCCGTTAGAGCCAAAATATGATCACGCTTAAAAAACAAATCACACCTTCTAACCTGACATCAAAGAAAAACATCGCACGTGCGTGCCAGGCCACAGATTACAGAGGGTCTCCTGTGTGTGTGTGTGTGTGTGTGTGTGACATCACTTCTCCTGCAGCAGAGCAGGGATGTTGATGTTCCAGCCGATGGCCTGTCGGTCGAAGCCGCAGGTGAAAAGGTTGCAGGACTGGTTCTCCTCGTTCCACGCTGTGCAGCACACCATGCGCCTGTGACCCTGCACACACACACACACACACACACACACACACACACACACACACACACAGGTTTAAAATGTTAGCTTTCACAGGGCCAAGCGGTAAGGTCCCCCTCATATAAGGAGGCTGTAGCCCTCCAAGCAGGCAGCTGGGTTCAAGTCCTTTCCTGCATGTCACCCCCCTCCTCCTCTTTTCCTGGTTTCCGGCTCTAAACCCTCGAACCCGGGACTGTTTCTAAGAAGAGGTAGCAGCCAACAGAGAGAACTGTCTCAGGTTTTGTAGAAGGAGATGAGACCATATTTGGAGGAGAGGTTGGAGCTGCAGAGAAGCGAGGGATGCGTCACGTCATGTGACACGGTCTGGATTGGGACGCTACTTTTAGTGAAAAATCACAATTATGAAACAAAATGCAATAAAAAAAAAAAAAGTGAAAAACAGGAAGATGCGTTTGCTTCTGTCCTCACCATTCTGTTGCTGCGTGGAAGTCTGGCCAGCCTCACTCCGCTCATGTCAAACAGCCGGACTTGTCGATTGTCGTGCGGCAGAGCGATGATCCTTTGGTTCGCTGAGACGCTAATCCTGAAAGATCAGAGATTCAAGAAACTAATTTGAACTCTTCAGCATGAGATTTATACGAGAAGGGCCAAATGTTTTCAGGAATATCTTCCTGTCCTCTTGGCTGCACTTTCCACCTTTCTATTCTATGAGTCTGCAGAGAATCAAAGGTGTCCTCCCTCCTCTCACCTACCTGTTCACAGCCGAGTCAGTGCGGATGGTTGCTATGGGCGACCTCATGTTCTTCAGATCCCACACCTTCACCGTGCGGTCGTCGCTCCCTGAGACCACGTTGTCCCCGACCGTGAACACCGCAGACGTCACCGTGCTGAAAAACAACAACAACAACAGACAAACAGAGAGGAGTGGTCACACAAAGAGAACGAGTCCTGTTCCTCCGAGTGTGAAAACTGAAGAGCGTCTGGGGAATGAAAACGTGTTCACAGAAACTGTCGTCATTCACACACCTAAAAAACCACACACACACACTTGCACACACTTGTGTGTGTCGGTCTGTGTGTGCGTTGTAACTTCTTCATCCTGGAGAGGAAACTTCAGGTGCGATCCTTCATTAAAATGTGACTTCCTGTTTAAAAACATGTGGAGGTGTCAGCTCTCACAGAGAGGAGCTGAGGTGTGACACAGGTATCAGAAACACCTTGATCTGTTAAAAGAAGGATTCAAACAGAGTTTGAGGTGACGTGAAAGACAAGTTTCACTTTTCTCTTCAGAAGTTTACAGTCGGCTTCATGGACTCTCTTTGACTGCATCATCCGCCATGTTGCTCACATGAGGAGCACGCAGCCTCCTCCTCTTCCTCCCTCATCTTTATCCAACCAGGCGTGCTGCACCGAGGTCAGGACTCTCCGTTCATTTAATGCAGGGTTATCTTCTTCCTCCATTTTGTTCATGCTCATTCATGGAGGAAAAGTTGGAGAAAAAAAAGCTCTGATTATAGATTGAGATTAGCTTCACATGATCAGGCAGCATCCAGAGTTCCCCTCCAATCTTTGCTTCATAAAACTGGCTTCCCTCTTAATTCAAACTGACGTGGCATTAAGGGCTCATTACGGGCCGACACTGTGCCCCATTAGAGCGGCCGAGGCTGCAGGACGCCGCCGCCGCATCGTTACAGGAACCCTCTGACACTGCGGGGAACCACCCACCTGGGAACACGGAGGGTGGGAGGCCTAATCAGAAGAGGTAATTCATTAAAAGCTTGATTAAGGTTAAAAGGCTTTGAAGACTTGGTGCTGGGGGGAGGGAGGGACTCTGCATGGAGTCTGACAGCCAAGGTCAAGACTCCTTACACTCAGAGACCTGGAGAGTTAAAAAGGAAGAGAGAGAGGAACTGCCAATTTCCACATAGTCTGTGTGCGCAGGAAGAACTACAAGATCACAGGAAGAACTACAAGATCACAGGAAGAACTACAAGATCACAGGAAGAACTACAAGATCACAGAGAACTACAAGATCACAGGAAGAACTACAAGATCACAGGAAGAACTGCAAGATCACATAAGAACTACAAGATCACATAAGAACTACAAGATCACAGGAAGAACTACAAGATCACAGAGAACTAGGAAGATCACAGGAAGAACTACAAGATCACAGGAAGAACTACAAGATCACAGGAAGAACTACAAGATCACAGGAAGAACTACACGATCACAGAGAACTACAAGATCACAAGAGACCTACAAGATCACAGAGAACTACAAGATCACAGGAAGAACTACAAGATCACAAGAGAACTACAAGATCACATGAAGAACTACAAGATCACATAAGAACTACAAGATCACAGGAAGAACTACAAGATCACAGAGAACTAGGAAGATCACAGGAAGAACTACAAGATCACAGGAAGAACTACAAGATCACAGGAAGAACTACAAGATCACAGGAAGAACTACACGATCACAGAGAACTACAAGATCACAAGAGAACTACAAGATCACAGAGAACTACAAGATCACAGGAAGAACTACAAGATCACAAGAGAACTACAAGATCACATGAAGAACTACAAGATCACAGGAAGAACTACAAGATCACAGAGTACTACAAGATCACAGGAAGAACTACAAGATCAAAGAGAACTACAAGATCACAGGAAGAACTACAAGATCACAGGAAGAACTACAAGATCACAGAGAACTACAAGATCACAGAGAACTACTCCTTGTTGACCTTTGACCTGTTTTATAGTTAACAGAGATGCAGCATATCATCAGGATATGTTGTCTATTCATCTCACGGCTGAATTACTGAAAGTGTTGCACAATTCCTTTAAACAAGTTCACTGTTAAAATAACAACAGTTGTGCAGTCGTCTGTGTGCACACACACACACGCTCACACACGCACACACACGTGTGCACTTCTCTCTGCCACTATCAATGTGTGTGAAAGCGTCGGCTGGCAGCAGAGACAAGCGGGACATGGCGTTGCGTTTGTATGGCGGGTTCTCTGTCACTTCTCGTTCGTTCTGGGCCGTTTCGTTAGCTCATGTTCGCTCGTCGTCTTTCTGTAATTACGCCGCGATGGTGGTGTGAAAGAGTGTGTGTGTGTGTGATCTGCACTTTTAGCCGCCGAGGTTTCGCTGTCAGAGAGCGTTAGCTGTAATTACCGGTGAAGTCGGTGGAAACGAGAGGCCGGCTCCCCTCCAGCTCTCAACCTCTGCTGCCTATTAAACCGTTCACACTCTGCTCTTCTGTTTCTGCAGGAGGGACGACCACGCTCATGAGACCTCGTTAGGAAGTACTGGAGGGTCCGCAAAACGAGCCGGAGAAACGGCAACGTGTTGTCAAGAAATCTGTCCATCAGGATCATCACCATACCAGACGTCCACACCTCAATCATAACTGATGAACATATAAGCATGCTAATATGCAGTTAGTCAATGACATAGACTGTAAATATTACTGTTCCTGCAGGGGGCGCTGGAGTCTCATCAGCAGCAGCCGCCATGTTGGAAATGCTGTCTCAGGCTAACTTTGAGTCAAGCTAACGACAGGCTGAGAGCTGGAGCTGAGGCGGGTTTTAAACCTCCTGACAAAGTCGTGTGTTTGTGACTTCCTGTGTTCCTGCAGAGAGCCTCTAGTGGACACTCGACGAACTGCAGGACTTTGCACTTCTGCATCGGCAACCTTATTTCAAGGTGTGCTCAAAACCTTTATTCCAAAAGCTATTCGTTGTTGAGGAGGCGCAGCTTTTCAACCTACAACCTTCAAGCTTGAGCGGGGGCGCCACCGGGACCTCCGGGCGCCATGAGGAGATACCACACTGGGAAACAGTTCACCTTTCACCCGGGACCCCTGAGCTCAAACGGCGAGTGTGTGTACGTTTTCCACTTTGAAGAATACCTCACTCTTCAGACCGTCTACGGCCTTTTGGGAAGAGAAGAAGAAAGGAGGCGAGGTGAAACAAAAAGGAGGCGGGCCGCTGTAACGAGAGACGCTGCAGCTTAATCTCATTACACCCCATTGTCTATGGAGAGAATTACAGCGGGATCTGCAGGAATTATACATGTTGGGGTCGTACATAATGAGCTCTATGTAATCCCCACACTCAGAATAAAAGGCTTCCAGCCAGCACACACACACGTGTGGGACACAGAAACGCACACACATTTCTTATTGCTCTTTTTTTTTCTTTTTTTTTTTTTTTTTTAAGGAGTGCTGCCACTGAAAGCCACCGACGAGCCCAACTGTCATTATTTCAAAATGAGCGGCTGCAATTGAGTGTTAACAGCGAGCGAAGTGCCAAATTACACAGAGTGAAGGATTAACGGACAGAATTATGAAGAGGAGAGAGAGGGAGCGAGCGAGCGAGAGAGAGAGAGAGAGAAGCAAGGTGTCAAAGTGAAGAGAAGTGCTAAAATAAAAGTGTACAGGAGAGCGTGACAGAGCAGAGGTGTGACAGCACCACCCTGTGGACAAAACAAGGACTGCAGGAACAATGGAGGAGGTTACATCCAGGACCACGAAAGGACAGTCAGGTCCGGATTAGAGCGAGCAGGGAAAAGTCCTGAAGAGTCCTGGACCTGGTCTACCTTCAGGGGAGGCGTTACAGATCCAGCAGCTATAAAGTTAGAAGGAGGACATACTGGCTGCTGAGAAGCTTCAACACAGCATGTTTCCTTCATGATCACAGAGGAAGGGAGCAGCTCTCTGATTGGCTGATTGATCACAGAGGAGGAGAGCAGCTCTCTGATTGGCTGATTGATCACACAGGAAGAGAGCAGCTCTCTGATTGGTCCTTTTAAAACGTCAGGAGTGTAAAATATGTGACACTTACTCGGTGTGTCCCTGGAAGACGTTGACAGAGTGGATGGACGGGTCCCTGAAGTCCCACAGTCTGAAGGTGGTGTCTCTGGAGGAGGTGACCACCAGGCGCTGGGTGGGGTGAGTGCAGCAGTGCGTCAGCTCCTGGTCATGACCTGCCAACGCACACGCCATTCAAAAAATGTCAATGTTTGTTTTGATGAAGTCTCTGCAGCCCTCATGTATCGTCACCTCTGGGAACATACCAGTGAGTGCATGGACCAGTTCAGACGTCTCCACCTCGTACAGGTTTGCAGCTCGATCCCAGGACGCCGTCACCACCTGGCGCCCTCCCACCAACCAATCAGCTGCGATCACGACGCCCTGGTGGCTCTTCAGGGTTGCTGTGGCGACTCGGACGGTGGGGACCTCAAAGGGCCCCTCTCCGTCCACCTCCCCTTCCTCTCTGTCAGAGGAGTCCTGGTCTTCATCACAAGGAGCCTGCAGGAGCACCAAACACAGCAACGTGTCAACGTGTGTGTGTACTTCTCTGGGACGTTGCAGTCGGTGGAAACACTGCAGATGGTTACTCACACTGACATCTGGCGGCGGCTGCGGGGCAGGAAGCTGCACCATGTAGCGCCAGATGTGAGCCGTCTGGTCCCCGGAGGCTTCAGAGAAAAACATTGAACAAAACACACACAAGCGTCAGATCTGCAGAAAATCAGCAGGCGGAGACGATCGAAGCGTCAAACTCAAACGTGAGCTCTCACCTGTGAGGGCCATCTGCTCCGTGGGGTGAAACTTGATGGAGTTGACTGTTGGCGAAGGATGAAAAACATCCGTTTGTTACACGACATGTAAAGTCACCTGCTGCGTTGATATTTTGTCTGTGAGGGAGTTTAACTGTCACCTGATCCTTGATGTCCAGCGTACCTCAGCAGACATTTCCCCGTCTCTATACTCCACAGCAGCGCAGAGTGATCTGAGAAAAGGCGACAACATGACTCAATATAACCTGAAAATCAAAGATGGCGTCTCCCACGATGACTTGGGTTCGTCCTGCCAGCGGCCTACATGGAGTCATGTGAAAACGTCGTACCTGCGGAGGCCGTGCCGAGGACCACCGGCTGAGTCCGGGTGACGCTGAGGTCCCAGATCCCGTCGCGGTGACCCACGTACTCCTTGAGCAGCTGACACAGAGCGCGGGAGCCGGCGGTGGCTTTAAAGCTGGACACGATCTGAGCGGAGAGGAGGAGAGAAATGCTTTCATGGAGGGACATGCATCTGGAGATTTTACTCCCGAACACGGTGCTGCTCAACTCAGAGGCCAGGTGAGATTAAAGAACCGTCAGAGATTATTCTAAGGCCTAAATAAAAGCATGTTTAGAGCTTAGCTAACAAGCACTCAGGATCCTGACAGGCTATTAGCTTAGCGCTAAGAAGACGCAGGAAGGACCACGCTGAGGAACGAGTGAGCGATGGATCCAGCATCTTAAACATGAGACTGTTGTTTTGATGTTCATGGATACTTTAGTGCAGCTTTAGTTTCTTAACAAACGTTTAGGCCTCTTTAGCGTTTCATATAAAAAGGTGCAGAAGAGGCGAGAACAAGGCGGGAGACCCCAGAGTCCCCTGCTGGATCTGATCCGAGGATGATTCTGCAGGGGCGCACACGTCGACAGCTTCAAGTTTCAACAAGCTGACTGTGTGTCACCGCACGTTTTAAACAAACTCTCTGCCGTGACCATGACTCGAGTGGTGCACATCTATAAATATCTGGAGCTCAGTTACACACGTCAGGCCTCCAGATGAGCCAATACGAGGCTGAGCTGTAGTTTCAGTTTGTCACATAGAGATCATAAGCTGCACCGTGCGTGCTGCTGCAGGCTGACAGATGACCACAGCGGTGAGATCACATCATCAGCTACGAGACGCAGCGGCAGAAGAAGCAGCTGTGTTAATGAAACGCTCTCATTCCGTCTGCTCACATTCATGTTACAGGACGAACACGACGAGCAGCAGGAAGCGCAGGCCCGTCCTGTCAGGGTCAGCTGAGATCACGCTCTGGAGTTAGTGCACGTCATTAGTGTCGGCTCATGTTTCCCAGACAGCTGATGGTTAACATGTCTGACCTTGACCCTCTTTGCTTTAGAACCTGCAGACTACAGAAGTCCTTCCAGGAGGACTGACCCTGAAATCCTCCTGATCTGGATGTTCACATGTGCACCTCACAGCGGGAGACGGTGGT
Source organism: Symphodus melops (assembly GCF_947650265.1). Classification (NCBI taxonomy): domain Eukaryota; kingdom Metazoa; phylum Chordata; class Actinopteri; order Labriformes; family Labridae; genus Symphodus; species Symphodus melops. Next base: position 2,198,270 of record NC_136704.1, on the reverse strand, counting down.
GGCGTGCAGACAGTCTGTAGAGGTGGCGTGCAGACAGTCTGTAGAGACGGTAGAGGTGGCGTGCAGACAGGCTGTAGAGACGGTAGAGGTGGCGTGCAGACAGTCTGTAGAGGTGGCGTGCAGACAGTCTGTAGAGGTGGCGTGCAGACAGTCTGTAGAGGTGGCGTGCAGAAAGTATGTAGAGGTGGCGTGCAGACAGTCTGTAAAGATGGCGTGCAGACAGTCTGTAGAGGTGGCGTGCAGACAGTCTGTAGAGACGGTAGAGGTGGCGTGCAGACAGTCTGTAGAGATGGCGTGCAGACAGTCTGTAGAGACGGTAGAGGTGGCGTGCAGACAGTCTGTAGAGACGGTAGAGATGGCGTGCAGACAGTCTGTAGAGACGGCCTGCAGACAGTCTGTAGAGATGGCGTGCAGACAGTCTGTAGAGATGGCGTGCAGACAGTCTGTAGAGATGGCGTGCAGACAGTCTGTAGAGATGGCGTGCAGACAGTCTGTAGAGATGGCGTGCAGACAGTCTGTAGAGATGGCGTGCAGACAGTCTGTAGAGATGGCGTGCAGACAGTCTGTAGAGATGGCGTGCAGACAGTCTGTAGAGATGGCGTGCAGACAGTCTGTAGAGATGGCGTGCAGACAGTCTGTAGAGATGGCGTGCAGACAGTCTGTAGAGATGGCGTGCAGACAGTCTGTAGAGATGGCGTGCAGACAGTCTGTAGAGATGGCGTGCAGACAGTCTGTAGAGATGGCGTGCAGGCTGGAGGAGAAACATCCGGCTGGTTGTGTTGGAGTCTCGTTCACGTGTAAACAGTCTGATGCACGAGATTTAGATTTAAAGTTAGAAAAATGTTTTAGAGTTCGTCACGTCAGGTGGAGTTCAATAATCTGTGCTCAGACTTCAGGGGTTACCATGGTGACGCCTGTTTCTACCAATAACATATTTATGCTCCTTTTGTTAATCAAGACCCCAAATTATGTCAAACAAAAATCTCCAACATGTCAAACACGACGTGAAGGGATCTTAACCTCCATAAACTTCGGAGGCGTTTGGCTTCGATCAATATTTAGGATGCAGAGCAGACGAGGAGTCAAGGTCAGACTTTCAAGGTTAACGACCTCCCATGATGCTTCAGCCACAAACATTCAGGACGTTACCCATGAATCTCCTCCCCACAACTCCCATGAGGCCACGCTGAAGTTGCGAGGTCCGCCTATCTTTCCGTGGAGCGCGTACGAACGCTACGTCGACAGGAAGAGAGTGAGAAGAGCTCGGACAGAACACAACAAACATCCAGGGAGGAGAGGAGCGGGAGAGCGGGATGGACCTACCTTGCTGGTGGAGGCTTTGTAGGTGGTCTTCAGTTTCTGCGACAGCTGACTGGTGCTGTGGCTCGCTGCGTGACAGACACACAAAGAACAGGGTTTGAAATTCACCTCCCAGTAACAAACTGGTTTCACTGCTGCACTAATGGCCCCATTAAAGTGTCAACTCCTCTGAACTGCAGCTCCACGACACAAAGCCCCCGGGTGGGTTTTCCCCCTTATAACCTGTCACTTCTGTCTGCTGGTGACTGTAGAAAACCAGTGCAGAGGAGTAAACGCTGCGTCGACAGCTGGGGGGGGGGGGGGGAGGAGGGGGGAGGAGGGGGGGTGTAATTAACGTCCGGACGGTTGTTGAATAAAACAAGATTAACAGTTCAAAAGAGTTGAGAAGTATCGCTCTCTCTGGACGCGTGGCGTCGACATTCAGACTGAAGGCGAAGCAGCGGAGGGCCGATGTGACGGAGGGTTTATTAAAGATCAGATTTGTGTCGTTAGATCCTGATGTGATGCACAAAGAGTCGCGACACTAAACGTTTATACGCCGTGATACTTCCTTCCGTTTTGTCTTGGTGGAGTTTGAGCTCTACACTCCCGGCGGTTCAGCTCTCAGGCTGCAGGGAACAGCTGTGAAGACTCAACAAGCTTCACTTCCCAAACACGAAACCAGCGTTTGTTTTAAAAGCAGGACTTTGAGCTGGCGAGGGAGGAAACGTGTGTCGCTCTCTTTTCCCTGCACAGCGTGCAATCAGCTGTGAATACACAATGTTTTTATCTCAGCGGCTTCTGCACACACGATATCGACAGCGCATGTAGCGCCTCTTTATTCTGGTACGTTGGACGTTCAACCCGACGCTTCACCAGGCGCTGCGACAGCAACATGAAAACATCCATCGCTGGGAGTGCTGCTCAACTCAACTCAACTCAACTTTATTTATAAAGTGCTTTTAAACAGCCATGGCTGTGACAAAGTGCTGTACATACATGAGCACAAACATAAAACATAAGTAAAACACTAACAGGGTTAACACAATAAAAACAATAAAAACAATAAAGCACTAAAACAAGAACAGAGTCTCATGCTGGGTTAAAAGCCAAAGAATAAAAATGTGTTTTAAGATGAGTTTTAAAAATGGACAGTGAGGGGGCGTGTCTTATATGGAGAGGGAGGTCGTTCCAGAGTTTGGGACCGGCAAAAGAAAAAGCCCTATCCCCTCTGAGCTTCCGCTTGCACCTCGGTACCTCCAGGAGCAGCTGGTCAGCTGACCTGAGGCACCGGGCAGGAGTGTAGGGATGGAGCAGCTCAGAGAGGTAAGGTGGGGCGAGGCCATTTAAAGATTTAAAAACAAATAAAAGAATATTTCTGCGAGTCTTTGTGCATCAGGTCTGCTGACTTTTTCTGCACTCGTTAGATTTTCAACTCGTGCAGAAACTCACTAACTAATGTTGTCTGTTCTGATCAAAACTGTTATCAACAAACCTTTAAAATACATCAAACTCCCACACACACACACACACACACACACTCACTCACACTCACACACACGACGGTGGGAGTCGGCCTACCTTTGGTTTTCAGCGCTCCCTTGGTCGGGTCTCCTCCCTCGACCGCCTGTCCATCTCCGGTCAGACGCTCGTTCAGAGAGTCGATCTCTCGGCGCACTGCGGCGTCGGCACAGAGACGTCAGTGAGCAAACAAAAAGGCAGAATACGGATCCTGACAGGTGAGGCGTTGAAACACAGCTACTCACGTTCAACGTTTTCAATGTAGAGGTTTTCAAACTCGCGCTCGATCTGTCCGAACAGGTCGAGGAGGTTGCTGCGTAAGGCGAGGGGCAGCTTGGAGTCCTGCAGAGACGGACAGACGAGAAGTTCATGAAAAGAGCTTCACTGTACGCATCATGTCATTTAAAGCTGCTTATTAAAAGGGGAAATTAAAACAGATGCCTCTTTATGACCCGGCGGATCATCATGAAGAATATTTATCATCACTGTTTATTGGGGCCATCTGGTCGGTGTCAGGCGAGGACATTTACAGCACGCTGCACAAACAGGAGCGGACAAAGACGGCGAGACGGAAGAGAAAAAGCAAAACTCGGAGAAATCCATCCAGAGAGATTTAGATCAAACTGCTAAAGAGAAAAAAAACCTGATTTAAAGTTTGCTGGCCTTCAAACCGTCTGCCATGTTTTGGATTTGGACTGCAGTACCACTTTCAAACTCCAGGTGCCAGCATTACATATCGAGCCTTTCATAGCAGCGATATGTGGGATCCTCACTATTGAATATTTACAGCCTTAATATACGGTTCTTTCTCATAACTGCCTTGACTTCCTTAATGCTGCTTGTTGCTTTAAATTCTCGTGTTCTTTCACGCTCTGCTTTTTATATTTGTGATCATGTTTTCTTCTTTCTGAGGCATCTTCAGGTTCGTGTGAAATGAAAAAGGGTTCAAACCATCAAACGATGCTGCGAGGAACAAAAGGTGAAACACAAGCTGCAGCTAGTGGTGCTAACGGAGCTACATCGAAACTTAAACTCATCACTTTTTACTCACCTCCATGCTGAGCTCCCAGACTCACCAGTAAGTGTCTGAGCTCCCAGACTCACCAGTAAGTGTCTGAGCTCCCAGACTCACCAGTAAGTGTCTGACCACCAGTCTAAGCTGCACTCTCATGCAGAGAGAGAGAGAGAAAAGCTGCAGAGGAAACAACAGGCTGTGTTTGACAGCTCGCCGGCAGAGAGCTGCCGCTAACTTCTCGAGCCACCTGAAACACGAGGAAGCCAAACACTCAACTGTCACTCTTCCTCCTGGCTCGCCTTCAAAACCAACGGTTTGTCACGCTGACGTTTACCGCCCGACCGTTCTGTCAACACGCTTTGTGAATGAGCACAGGACAGACGGCGCCGTATGGATTCAAAGCTGCTCACGTGTGGCACTGAAAGCTGCTGCGTTCTCCGGCTAATAAAGAAGGGCAGACTGTGTGTGTGTGTGTGTGTGTGTGTGTGTGTGTGTGTGTGTGTGTTTATAAAGCTGTCTGCAGGGTCGACATGTTTGGCAGAAGACAAAAAGGTCCGGTGAAAAGACTCATCAGACCTGGACAAGCAGCACATATTAAAACTTGATGAGATGACAGAACGCTGCAAGCTGAGCTCTGCTTTTAGAGGCCGATGATTCAGAGAAAGTAAAGGCCATAATCAGACACAGCAAACACTCAATACCTTCATTTAAGATACTTTCATCCATAAATTCAATTTTATATTTAATCTCCAAAGTCAGGAGATTAAAATATGATAAAACTCAGATTAACAGCTCACATTTAAAACCTACATTTGGGACTTTTGAAGACCATTTCAACCCTTTATAGACTCGTCTTTGAGTCCTGTTATCTCAAGTTTAAAATATTTCACGTACTGTAAGTTTGCCTCACAATCGTTGTTAGTGAGCGGAGGTGTTTTTAAATCAAGCTGTATATTCCTCAGTCTGCAGAGAAAACAAAAGCCCCCCCCCCCCCTTCTGATTGGCCCTCTCTCTGGAAGCCTCCAGGACGCTGCAGGGCTGCCGGGGAGGGCCGCTCTCCAGGTCCCTGACTCACGAAGAGCTTAAAGCCGTCTGGTGGATCTCTTGGGTTCATATCAGGAAACTATCTCTGGATTTATTCAACACAGGTTTTCCTTATTTAGCAGCTCTGTTAAAACCTGCTCAGTCTACTTTAGAGGTCATAAATATCTCCCTGCAGCCAACTCCCAGCTAACCAGGATGTTCCTGATCAAACATAGACGGCGTTTATCGTGGGAGCGCTCAGACAGTTTGCATCAGGAAACGCCTGCTCGCTGTCCTTCCTCTCTGCACAAACTAAATCAATTGCAGCTTCCACTTGAACAAAGAGGTGAGAAGGTTAAAACAGGTGAGTTAATCACTGACTACATGACTCCAGGGAGCTTGAATAGATGCCTTTGTTTTAACAGATACCAGTAACTTCCATGTTCACACGCAGACGTGTGGAGGAGCCCAATGGATGGATGTGGTGGTTATCATCTCCAGTTGCAGCGTGTCACACAATACATATAAACCAACAGGAGACAGAGCACCTTCAGAGAGTCGTATCAGTGCTGAGCGAGTGCAGAATCGACACATGACGCTTTTATTTCATTCCAGCCGAAATGTTCTCAGTACATCAAAAACGAGTTTCAATTCAGCCTCTGTTGAGAAGAGGTGAAAGCTTCTCGATGATGCAAACACAGTTCACTCCCAGAGCGCTGCTGTGGTGAACTCAACACTTCCTCTGAGGAGAAACCACACACACAATTAAATTGCAGCGTGGCGCCTCGGATGTCACAACACCCGGAGAAATAAAAAAAAGCAATGCAGTAAAACCGGCTGGTGCTGTCAAAGAGCAGCTCTGCTACGACAGCATGACACACGAGAGGAACTTTCTCTCCTGAGCAGGTCCAGACATTCTGCAGCTTCACCAACATGTTGGCATGCAGCCGTCTGTGTGTGTGTGTGTGTGTGTGTGTGTCTCACCTGTCCCTCCAGCATGTCTCCTCTAAGGATGCCTGGCGTCCTCTCCTCTGTGCTGTTCGTGCGCCGGATAGACAAACTGTGAGCTTTGCGCTTCTGCTTCGGATGACGGACAGCAGAAGCTGAGCCGCTGCCACTTCCTCCCTCGACAGGCATCCCTCCCACCTGTCAGGTGGCCCCGCCCCCGGCTCACCTCTCACCTGAGAAGCAGGTAAACAAACGCCAGGCTCGCTTGCTGGATTAGGTTATCACCAAATGCCTGCAGGTGGAAAAAAAGGAGGTAAAGTTCAGGTTCACAGTCTCTGTGTTTGCTTCACAGAGATCCGAGATGATTTCAAAGAGACATCTGCACACAAAAAAGAACAAAACACAAGTTTGTCTTCAGCTACACTTGTTATAACTTCTGACATCAAGGCCGCTTTCAAAGTAGATGAAGACAACAAGTTGGCTGTCAAATAAAGATGACTCTTTGTTTAGTGCAGCTGACTAAAATGTGTCTCGGCTACATTTATTTCACGTCTCTGCATCGGAACACAGCTTCACTTAAAGGATGTTTTTTCTGCAACAACCCAAAAAAAGGGGGCCGTATAATCCACAGATCCTGGAGGACAGACAGCTCGGACTGCAGGCCTTTATGCAAAACCTGGTTGCACACAAAGACATCGCCAACTGGTACAAGACACGATTATGTTGCTGTTTTCTTACATTATGGAGACAGTGATTAATGAAAAAACTGCTCCTGAATGCTCTGGATTTGATTGGACCAGAGAAGGTAGGCGGGGCTTTGAAGGCCGTTTTGGACGCCCCTGGGTTTGCCAGATATGAGAGCAGTTATCAGGTGAACAGGTGTTGCAGCGATGGAAGCGGGCAGTGGAACTGCTTCAGATAGAAGTGATTGTACCCGAGCTAAAAAGCCTCTGCATGTTTCTAATAAGCTCCAGCAGCAGAAACCTCTCTCTATAATGATTAGAGTTTATACTACAATACCCATTTTAAACACTATGGGGCAGAGTGACATAATGCTCCTTTAAGATCATTTATATACCTTAACGTTTGTCTTTTAAATGAGTAAAAATAAAGCCTGATATATACATCTTACATCCTTGAGGATCAATTTTAGATTTAATTTTGTAAATGTTTAAAATAAGGAAGCTCACTGATTTAATAAGCTAGCACAGGCTAACACCACATCGTTTTTCTTACGTTTAAAATAACTTTAAGGAGCAGCTGAAACCTTCCTCACTCGATGTGAAATGTTATCAAACTTTAAATTTAAACACGTCATCACGCTGTCGACTCATTTATGAAGGTTTATGACGCGTTTCAGTTTGACAGGTGCTAGCATTAAAGCTATATGTGGACACATCACGGAGGATGTTGATGACGTAGTTTGTGTTTGCAATATTCTTAGCCAATGGGCGGCCGCGCTGGCGTGAACGTGTCCAATGAAAAGCCGTGATCTCGGAGAGAGGAAGTGAAGGCTCGGTTGTTCGACACGGGTTCGGGTGACCGTCGTAGAGAAGCGCAGTGACCGTTTAACGGAAGTGTTTTCATCCTCCGGGGACAGACAGCTCTCTATGTGAGTAACGGAACGCTGAAGACGGAAACACGGAGCACAGTTCATACTTATGTCCGCTCGTTAGAGGCCTGGGTGGAGCGCGCGCCGCTCTGGTCTGATGGCGTGTTGACAATCCGGGTTCAGAGGAAGTCCCGGACTGGATCACACTGGAGCGGGTCTTTAAAGGCTCATTCACCGTAAATCAGGTTTAAATGATATTAGAACAACTGTAAATATGTTTGCAGGTCTGTTTTTAATTTATCAGAATTCTAAAAAAAACAAAACAAAAAAAACAAAACTGGCTGCAACACGCGTCAACTTCCGGTGAGGAATCAGAACAAGTTTAACACCTGGAAATGACCTTCAGTACACTGTGCTCTCTCTCTCTTTACAATATTAACTATTAATAAAACATATAGTTAAAGACTAATATGTACAGACTAAATAGAGATAAGAGTGCAGTGATGAAGTATGTATGAGGTAGTTATCTTTTACAGTATTTACATAGTAGAGTAAATGAATATGGACATTCACAGTGACAGTTCAGGGTTATTTCATAGAGACAGATCTGACACTGTGACTGTTTAGCATTCATCACAGTGACAGTCTGGGGGAATAATAATAATAATAATAATAATAATAACAACAGGGTTATTTCATCACATTGACAGTCTGAAGAAAAAGAAAAGTGACCCAGATTAGACCCGCTGAAAAAAAATGTTGATTGGATTTTTTAAAATCATGTCTGGTATAATGAATGTATTTTTCCATTTTGTGAGGACTTTAATCTACCAAAGGAAATAATAAATATTCTTCCATCTTATTGAGCAGTGACCTATCAACGTTCACTGCATTGTACTGCTTTAAAGCTTTAAAGGTGTCCTGTTGTGTAAAAGAACCTTTTGGACCTCATTCATGTCAGAGTTCATCCTGATCTTCTTCTTGTCCAGCAGCGTGTCTGTCGATCCTGATTGGCTGAATCCATTCCGGGTTTTCTTCCCTTCCCTCAGCTCCAGTCCCGTGATTGGTGCGGTGTGTCCGTCAGGCCATGGTGCGGGCCGTGTGGGCGGTGCTTCGAGCGGCGTGCTCTCAGGGAGCGGCTGCGCTGAAATCAAACGTACCTGCCTCCTTCAGAGCTGCAACACCGCGAGCTGTTAGCACACCTTTAAGCGCGTGCTCCAGAGCCACACACAGGTAAGACAGGCCTCCGTGAATTAACCCGGGATAATCCTCCTGACTGTAAACCGAGTGAACGCTGTCTTTCTGAGCTGTAGCAGTGGAACCAAACTTCATTGATAAAAGTCTTGAATTTGATTCGGCGTTGTGTTTATTTAACATTTTCAAATGAAACCAAAACAAATCAAAGACTGAGTTGATTGTCTTTAATTCGGCTTTAAAACTGAAGCTTTCTGATTATCCTGCTTTATTACTTTAACATGTTCTTCTCGTAAACACTGGTGGTCAGTTCAACCTGAAACAGGTGATGACTCCAGCATCTACTCCCAATTATTCTAAACTATCATTAAAACTATTTACCAAATAATGAATGAGTCATTTATCCAAAATGCTTTAATTTATGTTATTGATGCTCTTTATTAAGCTTCAATGAGCTGTGTAAGTCATCTAGATTTCTGCACATTATTTCTCCAGTAACTGACTAACAGGTGAGGTGGTCTGTTAACTGGCATTTCCACCTGTTGATTTGAACGCCTCAGTAAACAGGGTGTGCACACTAACCACTAGGCCACCGGCACCCCAAATGTTTTTGCTTTAAAATGCACAAACAACATCATCAATCATCTTCAAACCGTCTGAACTCTGCAGCTCGGATTTTCAGAGGTCAACGTTGCTGTTAATGAATAAACGGATGAATCAGGAGCTGCTTTTTAAACTCCTGTGAACATCTGGTAGCATGTGGGTTTAAATCCGACCTCATACCTTTGCTGCATGTCACCCCGACTCTCCCAGTATGTAAGTCTCCCGTCAGCTGTCCCGTCCAGTAGAGAGAAAAATGGCCCGAAAATATCTTAAAAAAAAAAAAAAATAAAACTCCCAGGAACGAACAGGGTGGAAGGAAAGCAGCATTTTGCTCTCCAAGTGTGCCGTTGTCTTGACGTGGATACTCAAAGCGACGTGTTCCCTGCCTGCTCTGAAGTCAGGTGAGACCCCTCCAGTCTGCAGTCAGGATGCCCGAGGTCACCACGGACCACCTGGACGAGAAGCAGGTGCAGCTGCTGGCCGAGATGTGCATCCTCATCGACGAGGACGACCGCAAGATCGGAGCGGACACCAAGAAGAACTGCCACCTCAACTCCAACATCGACAAGGGTACGTCTCTGACACACCTGAGTCGCGCCGAGTGCTTTTATTTTCTGATGTAAACTGAACACTTCCTGTTTGTTCAGGTATGTTGCACCGAGCGTTCAGCGTCTTCATTTTCAACAGCGAAGAGAAGCTGCTGCTTCAGCAGAGGTCTGACGCCAAAATCACCTTCCCAGGTAAGCGGTGAACCGTCTCCTCCTCGTCCCGTGTCCTCATCGCAGGTCGTATGACGTGTAAAGACTCGTCCCTCGTGTCGTCTGCTCGCAGGCTGCTTCACAAACACGTGCTGCAGCCACCCGCTGCACACGGACAGCGAGCTGGAGGAGAAGGAGGCGATCGGCGTGAGGAGAGCCGCTCAGAGGAGACTGGAAGCTGAACTGGGAATCCCCATGGCACAGGTGAGCCGTGTGTGTGCGTGTTGAAGTCCTGGCTGCTGTAATTAAAGAGGATTATTGAGGGCCGTCTGATCCCTTCCTGCCTCTCGCTCTCAGGTGACACCAGACGAGATGACGTACCTGACCAGGATCCACTACAAGGCTCAGTCAGACGGCGTGTGGGGAGAACACGAGATCGATTACATCCTCTTCATGCAGAAGGTGACGCTGTCTGATGATGCGTGTTTGGACTTGAGCGAGTGGGAGGGGTTTTAATTCCTCCTTTAACATGTTTTTGTCCCTGCAGGATGTGGAGTTGAGTCCGGACCCGAATGAGATCCAGAGTCACTGCTACGTGAGCAAGGAGGAGCTGAAGGAGATGTTGGAGAAGGCGAAGCGCGGCGAGCTGCTGATCACGCCGTGGTTCAGCCTCATCGCCGAGACCTTCCTCTTCACGTGGTGGGACAACCTGCACGACCTCAAACAGTTCATGGAGCACAACAAGATCCACCGCATGTAGACGGGTCAGGGGTCACCTCGGGCCGCGTCACGCCGAGCAGGACCACAGAGCAGAGGTCGCTCTGAGGGGACTCAAGGAGACCGACTCGTAGTCTTCAGTTCTGTAGGAAACACTCGTAGACCGCACGCTGGATTCACAGACTGAACTGAAGGGGAGACATTAAAACTTTATTTACAACTGTTTGAAGAACGAGAATATTTTTATAGAGAGACATAAAGTGCCTGAGTCCAGAGGTTTGTGTTTGGGAGTAGATCTAAAAAAAAATTATGATAAACCGTTTGAACATCAGATCCTGTCGTCATCATTTCCCTCCCAAACTAGTCAAACTCCTGGAGTCTGCTGAGAATGTAAACGCACACGTGACGTCACGGTCACTCTGTAGATCACGGTCAGTCATGTCGTGGATGTAAACTTTGTACACTTTGACACAATAAATAAGTTTGATTGTGCTCAGTGACTGGGTGAGTCTGTTTACAAAGTGATGCACACTGGAGGGGGCGGAGTCTACATGAGGTAGAAAAAAACCGACGCTCTGATGAGAATCAGTTTGTGTGAGTGCTGCGTGTAGATGAAGAACAGGAAACAGAATGCAGCAGGTTGATTAGAGCACAGACAAATAAAAGCCTTTTATTAAACTTAGTTTTAAATGTCAAATGAAATATTTTAATCAGATGTGGTTGGTCAAAAAAAAAAAAAAAAAAAAAGTTAATGGTTTGAGTCTTTGATGCATCACAAGCCTTTAACACGTCAATAAGAACCCTACTCAGAGTCAAAGACTGGAGTCCAGCACAGTCTGGTACAGGAGAGTTCCTCGAGAACAATCAAGTCCAGAAGAAACTGGCGAGTCTTTCTGACAGATGAACGGCCTCGATGCTTCTGCTTTTAAATCCCCTCTGCTGCCCGTTCTGTTTCCACAGTCAGCGGACGGTTGGCGTCTGTTTCGGGAGCGGCTGCCTCCGAGGTCAAATCAACATTATCCACTTTCTTTGTTAAAGGTTCGCTGAACTTGAGACTCCATTATTTAGAAAGTTAAAATCCATATTTAGCATCACTACTTGAGTTAGACGTTCAATGTTTCCGTTGAATCATCATTACCTACAGACGCACATCGACCCGTTTCACCAACAGACATCCGTCATGTCCTCTCGTGATGCTGGTTTAATCCACTTACAGCATCAGGGCTCCTGGTCCTGGGAGAGATCCAGGGACGCTGTCCTGACAACACCAGATCCCTTCTAACTGTGTCAGTTTGAGTAAAAACATCCGGCTTTTATTTTGATAAACCATCATCGTCTGTTTTTGAAGGAGGCTTTTTGCCTCTGCATGTTTCTAATAAGCTCCAGCAGCAGAAAGCTGCTCAAACTAGGATCAATGTTGGAGATGAAACATGGAGAGAGGTTAGAACGCAGAAAGCTTTACAGACCCATGCAGAGCTGGCTAAACACTGAAGCTACAGTGTCCACCACATGCAGAGCTGGCTAAACACTGAAGCTACAGTGTCCACCACATGCAGAGCTGGCTAAACACTGAAGCTACAGTGTCCACCACATGCAGAGCTGGCTAAACACTGAAGCTACAGTGTCCACCACATGCAGAGCTGTGTGTGTGTGTGTGTGTGTGTGTGTGTTTTAAAGACGAGTCGAGTTCAGTGATTGATTGATAGATTTATTAGCAGGCTTGATGACCTGTCAGCACATCATGTTCGATCATAAAGCTGCTACAGCGACACAAATACACGTTTTCCTGCAGAGCAATGTTTACATATTTTTCTTTATATGGCACTGTTGATCGTTTCTACAGTTAGAGAACATTTAATACTGAGGTACATAAAATATAAAAAAAAGATTAAAATCTAAACTTTATGAACACATGATCGAGTAAAAAAAATAAAAAATGTCCGCCTGGGTCCTGTGAGAAAGAAACATGGCGTCTGTGACATGTGAAAGGCAAGCGAGCTCACACACATTATTACGACTGATGAAAACAAGCTAACCTGTGACAACACGTTCTCGCTGTAACCACGTTTGAGTCCCACTGAGTCATCAGCCGACACGTCACATGACTGAATCGACTCAACGCTTCAGACTCCGAGATGACACAGAGACTTTTAAAAAGTGGTTCTGTGGATCGGTCTGTGTAGACATCGACCCATAAAGACCAAAACAGATCCGAGGAAGAGATCTGCAGGAGGTCGACGTATCAGGACCGAGTTTAAACTCACGGACTTTGGCAACTCATGACGTCAGATATATAAAAGGTGCATAACAAGCATTAAACATTCATAATGTGCTAAATAGCAGTGACTACACAGGCTTCATGTTTCTAACAGAGCTGATGTAAACTTCTTAAATCATGGCGAGTAGAAAACTTTTATAGAATTACTGGAACGCGGCGCTAAAGACATGAAAGAGACGGGAAAGAGACATTTAGGACGCACTCACACCAAGCGCTCCGTGACGTGACTAAACACGCCTCACCTCTGGAGCCCGACCTGCTCCGACCCGGCACGCTGTGACACGGCACGCTCGTGGGTACACGACGTGGACCGCCTGATCCTGAAGTCATCTGACTAACGTGAGGCAGAAGGTCACCGAGGAGGAGCCGTGGTTAAGCACGTTACGGGGACGACCGAGCCGGGTGTGAGTGCGCCCTTAAAACCCACAGGAGGGTCATTTCCACCATCGCTCAGTGACACTACAGACAAGAAAGGGTTAAAGCCTAATAAAGTGTATCCTGCAGAGCGTGACATGTTCTTTGGTTAAATCTCTAAAGAGCGCGTTTACAAACCAGGCGACTTATTCTAAAGGAATAAAAAGGAATGATTGTTTTTTAAAGAATTACACCTCAAATTAACACATGTGAATAAAACATATCTCATAACTATTCTGACACTTAGACTGGAGCGTGCACGCTTGATGCATCCTGGGTTTTCCTTGGCAAAGGAGAGAGGTGGAGTTTAGAAAGCGTTTGAAGGACGGCGAGATGAGATGAAGCTGCGTTCGTCCTTCATACCTGCAGGAGGTGACGTGTGGATCAGATGCTCCCTGCAGGAGCCGGAGCAGGATTGTTGGACTGTGGTGGTTTCAGCTTCATGGTGGTGAAAAAGTCCACAAGCTGAGCGGGAACTTCTGCCAACACGCTCTTAGCCAGAGCTTCTCGGGGACCCTGGAAGAAGAAAACAAAGGGTTAAAGAGCAGAGAGAGGAGACTTTGTGATGCAATGAATAAATCATGACTCATTAATGGAGTGAAAGGAGCGAAGAGGAGGAGGAGGAGGAGCAGCGAGTCATGCAGAGGGGAGACATGATCCTGATAGGTCAAACATCTCTTCAAATGTTTGTTATGATTTGTGTTTGAGGTGGAAACCTCCAGAAGAGCTGCTCACACACACGCAGGTCACACACATGCACACACACACACACACACACGCAGGTCACACACACACACGCAGGTCACACACATGCACACACGTGCAAGTCGTGCTCAAAGAAACGTCTGCAGGACTCAGAAAGCATCCGTGCACCTTTCCAACTACCGAACCAACTTCTAGATTTTGTTCGTCAGGTGAACATGTCTGCTTCAGTCACCACGCTTCAGGTGTTTCAGGTTCAGCTCTGATAGAAACACACTCTTCTCTGACATTATGCAGGAGTTTGGTTTGGTGCCCTTTCGTCCTTCCCTCACAGACGACGTGCTGTCCGTCTCATCACCTTTGCAGAGACAACTTTTGGCGTAAGCTGGACGAGTCGAAACCTGAGACAGGACTTGTGTCTGCAGCCGGTAAAGCCGAGACATCTGCAGGGACGTTCACTCTTCTAAACATGAATCTGCATCTGCCAAACGTTTGTTTTTTTCTCTGCACTGAAAACGATGTGAAGCAAAGAGGTCGGATGAGTTGGACAGACGACATGCAGAAGGTTAAAAAGGCAGTGAGTGAAGCAGTGCGGACGCCATGAGATGGGTCGACTGAGTGAGGAGGTTATTCATACAGGAGAAGGAGAGGAGTGGCGTGGGCTTATTTTGGGGTACCCTATGAAGGAGTGGGGTCGTGAGGAGGCTTCAGTTTGAATAGACTGAAGAAGGAGGCCACTTGTTGAGGTAACTCGGCCAAAACACTTTGGGCTAGAGCCTGGCTGGGCGCCTGAAAAGACAAATACACAGAGTCCCACAGGTGAGCTCAGTGCGCCGAGGGCTGGGGGGGCGCTGGGTCTCAATACTTTAACACTACTGGAGGGTGGAACCGTGAAGCTAGAAAACTGAAAATGGCGCCATGAAATGCTCAGAGAAAAAGCTTGATTCATGCAATTTTTTGTTTTTGTTTGTAGCGATGAGTCATTGTTGACAAAAATCACAGCAAACACTCGACATCGAGAGCAACGACGGAAATAAACGATGTCTCACGTTTTGAAACTGTCTGAAGGGAACAAACTGCACGATGTCTCTCATGGCCGACTCGCCGGACAAAGAGCGCAGACGTCCGTCGTCTCCATCCAGGAACTCCATGGCGCTGAAGTCCGCGGCCCCGACCCCGATGATGATGATGGACATGGGCAGACGGGAGGCGTTGACGATGGCGTTGCGGGTCTCATCCATGTCAGTGATCACGCCGTCGGTGATGATGAGCAGGACAAAGTATTGCTTCAGGAAACAACAGAAAACAAAGAAACGTTCAGTTTGGATAAAGGCTCGCTGGCCCCCCTTCAACCAATCAGCTGTGAGAGTCTCCCGTCATGTCCGCGGTGAGTCTGAACACGTGGACACTCACGGACGCGGTGGTCTGCTGCAGGGCTTGCTTAGCGAAGCAGGCGACGTGGTTGATGATCGGGGAGAAGTTTGTGGGTCCGTAGAGTTTGACCTGAGGCAGACAGACCCTGTAGGCCTCCACCACACCTTCAACGCCTACAAACACACACACACGTCATCAGACGCACATCAACTCAACACACACACCGTGTGAGTCACCTTCAGTAAACATACCTGCACAGAAGGGATTTGAAGGGTTGAAGTTGAGAGGGAACTGGTGAGACACCTGTGGAGTGAAACACAAAGGTGTCTGTTATGTTGCCTGACTGCGTAAAGACTCTGCATGCAGCTGAAGTCTGACCTGCCATGAGGGAGGGATCTGAGCTCCGAAGCCAAACGCAGGAAACATCTTGTCGCTACAGAGGAGGGACAGAGAACAGTCGTGTGATTTACCCATGAACACGCATAGAAGGTGAGCTCACTCCGTAAGAGCCAATCGTTTATGGAGAACAACTCGAGCTGGGCGATACGCACCAAAACTCAACACTCAACCTCGTTTGTGTAATTCTCTGCATTACAAAAAAAATAAACTTGTTTGAAGATATATCTTAAAAACTTGGCATATCGCTCATGAATGATGCGCCCACGCTGTACGAGTGAAATCAGGACGGAGCGCTCACAAAGTCAAGTTGGGTTTTTTTTTATTTTTATTTTTTTTAAATCTGCACTCCTGAAAACATGTCGATCATTTCAGGAGGACTGCTCCGGGGTCTCCTGAGGTAAGACCACGCACTCACAGAGTCCTCTTCTCGGTCTGTCTGAGAGCTCGGAGACGTAGAGGTGGCGTGCAGACAGTCTATGCACCGTGACATAAACATCACTCCCATTGGCTGGAGGTGATTCATGATTACACCCTGCTGCGTTCAGCTCAGTCGGAGCTGATAAATAAAAACGAGGCTGGGAGGAGAAACTCCGGCTAACGAGTCTCTGAGTGTGAAAGCTCTGTTTGAAACTCCCACAGTCTGTGTTTCCAGAGTCCTGCACACCTGTCATAGTCCTGGACCACGTTGCCCACAGACCAGATAGCAGACAGGTACTCGTTGACGCCCTGAGGACTGATGTAATGCAGAGACTGAGGAGACTTGGGATCCCCGTTTGAGCCCGTGAAGTCGATCGCCACCTGAGAGAAAAAAATGCAGGTAAATAACAGGTTTTATATATCATCAGTCTTATTATGATGTGAAGAAATAAAAATATTATTAGAGACGTACAGTGAAGTTGATTTGGCAGCCTCCCATAATGTAATCCAGGAAGGTGTACTCCTTCACCACCTGAAAGTTTCATACAAAACACAAAAATGTCAGCGCTAATCCATCATTACTTTAAAGATGGAGTCAGCAGCTGTCTCCTTCAAAATAAAACTCAGTCTCCTCCTAAAGTGATGCTGCTTGTCCCTTCAAAATAAAACTCAGTCTCCTCCTAAAGTGATGCTGCTTGTCCCTTCAAAATAAAACTCAGTCTTCTCCTAAAGTGAAGCTGCTCTTTGTACCTTCTGGGCCTCCGTACATGTGTGACTGTGTCTGCAGAGACCCTGTCCTCTGACTGGATTTGACTCTTCTGATTTGTTGTGGTTGACTCGGGACGTTTGTGGGCGGAGCCGGTGTGTATGAATTAAAATGCTGCTTACTCCACTTTGTGGATTAATCACAAAACTAAAGATGAAACAGCTCTCTTCACCTGACAGTGCTTCACGCTCACAACACCAGAGTTCTTGTAGCCTTTCTTCTTCTGCTTCTTTTTGCTGTTGACGCAGTCAAACTCTGCCTGCAGAAAGAAACGTGTCAATGCAACAAGACCAAAGTATTAAACTCCAAATGTAACAACAGCTCATGTGTTCACAGTATGAAAGAGAAAAGCAAAGTTCATCAGATTCATACCGGGGACGTTCGTGATGCTTGGTTGAGGCGCGTCATCGTGGTCTCAAAAGTCCCGATTAGATCATGTGATCCGTCGTCATCGTAGTCGTAACAATCAACCTGGAAACCATGGAAACAGTCAGACAGGCTGCAGTGTTGAATCCTTCACACAGGAACATGAATACCAGCGGAAAGATTCGTTCACCCAAAACAGTAAGAACAGCGCGACTCTGAGCAGAACGTAAGACACCTTCAATTCTTCTAAACGTCTGAAGGCCGAGTCAATAAATCTCTGCAAATAAAACAGAAGCTAGCGGCATGTTTAGCTCCACATATGGTCCTCTGTGCGTTTTGTATTTTGAGTGAACTCACCCTTTTTAGAGCGAATCAAAAAAAAAGTAGAGATGTAGAAAACAGATAAAAACAAAAACGTGCAAAAGTAAGATTGAAGACACGACTCGTCGTTTGACAGCCAGACAGACGCTGGAAAGAAAATGACCATGAGGGTGTTTTCAAATTAGGCCCGACTGTTTCATACCGAGCCCGAGCACACTTAGGTAGTCTGTTGCGGCCGCTCTACGATTGTCCATCCTGCGACCTTACACGAGGCGTGAACAATGACCCCCCTTCTTCCTTCCACACCTCAGAGGAGTGCTGCACAGATACGACGGCGGTGTAGCATTCAAGTACACGTGAAGACCACAAAAGAACCGGACTTTGAAGTGTGCTCGGGTCCCGGTCTGGGTCCCTCTTGTGAAAGCACCCAGACAGGGAATCAGACAGAAGACCCCCCCCCCCCCCTCATGGTCTAGCCTACAGACACCGGGTGCATCCCGTCAGTGATGGTGAGATGAGGAAAGACAAACACGGTGACACGCTGGCGAACTCACTTGTACTGTTTGTTTGGAAACAGCTTCCTTCCTGACATGTTTGCTTCAGAAGTTGAACAAAAACGATACATTGATCATCAAACTGCGTCACACACTACAATGAGTTCATGTGAGATCGTTATAAACTGCAGCGTCCACAAGGATCCGTGCAGTCTCAGGTGAGCGTCAGTCTTAAACCAAGGTTCGATGCTCCAGGTGAGTCGGCACGTAAAGGTGGAAGAAAAGGTATCATAGTTACTTTTATGGGTTTGTCGAGGTCGCCTCCACACAGCGACTGCAGAGGGATTCGAAAGGGTCTCCATGTTGGATTCAAGTTGTTCTTCACCACCTGAGGACAGAAAGACACACAGCTGAGGCGGGTTTTAAGCCTCCTGACAAACCGTTACACGGCGCCCACCTGTCAATCAGCTCAGCTACACGCTTTATTGTGAATAACTCTGATCCTTCATCCAATCAAAACTGCTGAGTCATCAAAACATTCCCCCCCGTACAGTGTGTGTGGATGGAGACATGAGCTAATCACACCTATTTGGTTTTTTGAAGCAGGCTGTAAACATGTTCATGTCTGCTGTAAAAACAGGCTGTTTGAATGGGTGTGTATGTGACTTCCTGTGCTGCTGCAGCCAGCCTCTAGTGGACACTCCAGGAACTGCAGCCAGCCTCTAGTGGACACTCCAGGTACTGCAGGATATTAAACTTCTGCATGTTTTTAATTTTTTAAACAGCAGATTGCTCTGTCTGAGAAAATGAGAGTTGAGAATCTGAGCTTGTATATACCTCCGTCCTGTGAGCCAGCTGCCATCCAGTTTCTGTCTGTTTGAAGAACTCAAGGTACGGGTCGGACTTCCCAAAGAAATCCTGAGAATTAATAAAAGCACATCAATAAAAATTGGAATGCACAACAAATAAAATTAAAAGGCAACTTCTATGATTTAAAAAAAAAAATCTGTTTACCTTGTTGTCTAATTTCCTCGCTTCCACTTCCAGATTCACCACCCGGTTATCTTTAATTTCCTCAGCGCTGATCTGCAATGAAGACAAACAGGACCATCAAATTACAACTTTTATCATCTGAGGTTTTCTTCAGGACAGAAACACTCACCGTGATCGTCCCCTTTCCTGCAGGAGACTTGTTCTTCAGCACGAGAGGTCGAGTCAGTTTCTTACTGGACACAACCTAAAAGAGAAATCGACAAAGACGTGTGGATTAAAGATCGAGCCTCCTGCACGCCAGCAGACAAAGATCCTGCAGAGTGAACGTCCGAGGTCGAGTTACACAGAAAGAGTCGACTCATCAGCTGCTTATCAACTATGTTACCGCTCGACCTCTAACACGACAAAACAACCGCTGTCGTGTTACACCCAGCGTGTTAGCCGACACCGTCAGTTTACGCAGCACGTTTCAACTTCAGACAATCTGGGCACTTTGACCATGCAGTCTGAAAATGAGGAACAACTGACGCTCCGAAACATGATGTTGATGAACTCGAGTCACTACGACGGATCAGGAGAAGGAGCAGGATAATCCTCGTGAACCTGGACCTGCTCATCCACCTTAGTCCGGTCTGCCTGTGGTCTTTAACACGTGTTCAGTGATGATGGGCGGACAGGGCGCACGCTGGTTACTTCCTGCAGATTGAGGATCTTATTAAGCGGTCCCTGTACGGGTGTATCACAGGATTATGTAGCAACCATTACAGAGAGAACAGCCGTTTACCAACACGGGTTGAGAAAACACTTCCTCATTTCCTCTTCACAAACACGAGGTAAAGCCTCACCTGGCCCAACGTGCACTCCAGCTGGCCCAGGAAGTCGTCATCACTCAGGTCGATGGTTTTGTTGTCGATGTCGTAAATTCCAAACTTTAGTTTCTGCACTATTTCAAAATAGTAGTCGATGACAAACTTCTTTGCAAACTTCGGGCTGAGGCAATTCTGGACCTTCTCAGAGCGACCCACCTGCCGGGAGAGGATGGAGAAATAACGTCAGCATAAAGAAAGCAGGCCAGGATGTGACTGCAGCTTTACGCCACAGTTCAACCTGTGAGGTAATCATTAACGCCGGCGACCCTGAGCAACACTGGCGTAATCACCACCTCTGTCATACATCCTGCAGACCATGTTCAGTTCATACAGGACCACAAGTTCAGACTCCTACTTCCCCTGTCACTCCCTTTTCTTGCTGCCCGTGGTTGTGATAACGTTGCAATGGTCACCTGACGTGCCCCCCCCCCCCACACACCACACACACACTTTACACATCAGCCGTAAAACCGTCATCCTACTCACCTCATACCACTGGGACTCAGAGCTGTTCATCAACAGGACGCACAGCGGGTCGGACTTGGAGCCGATGTCTTTGTCCAGCAGGTTATCACAGCTGACGGTCAGCTCCACCTTGGTCACACACTGAGCAGCCATGTCTGAGTCGTCACGAGCTGCAGAAACAAAAACACATCACGAGGATTAGCGTGCACTTGTTCACACCCAGAGGGAAGTAAAAACCGTAACATCCGTCCCCCCCCTTTCTGTCCCACCTGGAAGCTGTTTGGCAGGGAAGATTTTGCACGTTTTTTTATGGGCGCAACCCAAACACTCAGCGCTGCTGCTTATCCTCCAAATGCATATTCCTTATAAATGTGGCACCATTTCAGAGGGAAATAAACCGGGGTAAGATTAGCTGTCAAAAATCACAAATCTCCTTCTGGGAAAAATGTGTTTTTGACAATTGAAAGAGCCACAATATATGAAGGAAAATATTCACAACTGGTCTTGAACGAAAGCAAAGAATGTCTTCTTTAAAGTGTTAAAGACAAATATTATTAAACACTGAAGAATGTCCTGAACATGACACTAAACCAGGACATGCAGCAGAGTCTAAGATGCAGTTTGAGCTCTACCTGAGGTGGGAGCAGAATCCGGTCTGGCCCACAGAGACGGGCTGAGAGCTGAGGCGGGCTGTGGTTTTAAGCCTCTTGATGAACGTTACACCACATGTCAATCATATCAGCTACGTGTCTGACTATCACGTATCTTCTTCAATATTTAAACGGAGACTCTTTTTTTCAGATCTGTACCTCTGTACAGTGTGTGCCAGTGATGACAATAATCATACCCTGTTCTTTATTTTCCACAGTGGCACACAAATACACATTCAATTACACATCACTGTATTCTCACAAGCTTTTACTTTCATCAGATTCACTGTAGCAGCTCCTCACCAGAACAGAACAGTGATTCAGGATTATTATGAACATTTACACTACATTACATTGTTCTATGTTAACTTAGGCATTACAGTGATTCAGATGTCATAGACTATTGTCATTATTACCTCCCTGATGTGTAAACTACCACAAACATCAATTATGTTAAAGATATTGATCTTATTTTGATTTAGTCTGCTTTTACTTTCGATATCTAGAGGTTTAAGAAACACTGAATTAAACCAGGTGTGGTCAATGATTAACTTCAGTGTGTCTGATGGAATATGTGACACATTAACCGGAGAGCTGTTACGGTTAAAACGGCGTCCGTGTTATCTGGTGACGTTCAGCGGTGGTCGCCGTTTAAGAAGCTTAACCTCACGCGCCCCGTTACCACGGCAACAACAGAATTAAAATCCCCGTTTGACCAGTATAAACATGGACATAATATATAACCATGACACATTAGCTAACGTTAGTAGCTAGCAAGTGCTACCAAACGCTAAGTTTCTATCTTTTAAATTAGCTGGTTAAACATTTAAACTTCGCACAGACAGAAGTGAACATGTTCATAATGTATAAACTTACCGTAAAGATGTGTTCTCAAAGTTAAAGAAGAAAGTACCTTGGTAGGTGAAGCAAAAGCCTCAACTTCTATTACTTCAAACTGGTAACACCCTTTCGTGTTTTATCTCCACAACTCTCGCGAGAAGTCGTAAGGTCACGCCCTGGTGCTGGAAAATCCAAATCAGGGGAACGCCCATTAGAAAAGAGCTCAGAAAAACAACTATCTACAAGTTCTACTGATTAATGAAGTTATGAGGACGTTTTCTTTTCAAGTCTTAATATGTATTGACCTTTTTATATGTACAAAACACCAGGAGGATTATCATCTCTCTGATTAAGTCCAGTGTTACAAAAAGTTTATGTGCTATTAAAAAACAACAAAGATCCTGTGGGCCCTTCAAAATAAAATCAAGATAACGCTTGTGTAGTCCTATTCTGATGGTAGTTTATCAATGAAAGTATGATTTATTTATGACCTGTCAGGCGTGTATCTCAGCCCCTTACCCCCACACTGGGTCCTCGGGGGTCCCAGCCTAGACTCAGGTAAAAAGTTTGAGACTGTTGAGGACATTAGTTTCACACTCCATAAAATAAGTTTCAATTTCACCCAAATAAAGAAATGAATCACAGCTTTGTGAAAATACACAGATTTTTATTGTCGGTTTACAAACATAAGAGCTAATTTTTCAAATAATACAAAACTGAAACATAAAGTAGTAAAAGATGGCTTATTTGTTTTTTAATGAATCATATTTACATGTAATACTAATCAAAACAAAGTCGAGGACAAAGACAGGTGAACAACACGAGGCAATGCCACGGTGCAAACAAACAATATAAATACTTTGACACTGACTGAAATGTATTATTTCATTTTATATAAAACTCAGTAAAGAGTTGTAACCTCTTCGTTTTAAGAGAAAGTCACCACCGAACATATAGAAGTGAAAACGTGCAGTTAAGAATTGCTACTAATAATAATCGCTTCCAGATTTCCTCCTTGTTTCGTACATAAGATATGAAAATAATCTGGTAACTGAATTAAAAAAAAACAATAAGCGGGGCCAGATTCATAAAACCTTCTAAAGAAAGAAGAACACATTAAGTGCCGGTTTCTTCTGAATTTCAGTCTGAAGACAAAAGTTAAGAAGATTTCATATTCATGAAAAGTGCTCATTTACTTTATTAACTTTTTTTTCCGAAGAAAAAGCAAAGTTCTTAAACTTTGATGTAATTTTCTCCTTAGCTTTAAATTTACTCGTCCTTAAATTGTTAGAGTGAAAAGAAAAGCCTCTAAATTCATTCATTCAAACATATTTTAAACAATCCATTTGGATTTCCAGTTTTAACAAACTTGTCTTAACTTTGATTGTTAATTTTATCCACTTCAGTTTTGGACGCATGTCTCATGTGCTCCTGAAATAAGAGAGCACAATATTAAAACAAGTTTTGTCTAAAGAAAACGTTTGTGAATCCGGCCCCTGATTCCAGTAGAAAACAGCAGCAGAGGCCGACAATAAAGCTCTCGAGAAAAGTTACAAAAGGTTTCATTTAAAGAGTCTCGTTGATCCGATTTGAAGGCATCCAGTATGTAAACATGTCGGAATAGTTTTTTGTGTCACCGGAGATTGATCCAAGATTTAAACACGAGGTATTCTTGATTTCTGAGGAAAGCTGACAGATGATGATTGTTATGGAGAGATACTGGAGGGAAAGGGACGCGGTGACATGTTCAGGCAGCTGTGGATCCGTTAGTAGAGTCGGTCAACCAGAAGGTTCGATTCTGTTTAACTACACATGGCATTGATAGGACCTACCTACCTAAATTTCCTGAGGGAGTCATCCCAAAGGATCAATAAAGTTTAGTCTAGGAAGACACACACTCTGATTCTCAGCATTGTACTTTTGCTACATCACGTTTGACCTCAGGAGACACCTCGTCCTCCTGACGAGTGCATACGTTAGGATGTTTGAGAAACAAACGAGAAGGCAGATTTTAGCTGCCTCAGTTTTCCCCCAAAGAAACATGCTAATACATGTTAATGAAATATAAAACTCCAAACAATCCTGGCACTTGAGACATAATAAATCATGTGTCTACGTAAGACTCGTGTTAGTAGATAATATCAGTGCTGGATGCTGCATGCTTATTTGACATTTGAATTAAAGATCCATTAAAGACTGGGAGTGTGTGCATACTGGAGTTACTGGTACACTAAAGGGGAGAGGGAGATCCGAGTCAGGATGCATCACTCGGGGGTGCGGACGCTGACACGTCATGAGGAGGAGTGGCGCTGTCGGGCGGCCTCAGGCTCATGGTGTTGAAGAAACTGGTCACCTGGCCGGGGACTTCTGCCAGCACGCTCTGAGCGAGCATTTCCTGAGGACTCTGAAGAGGAGAGACAGAGCGACGAGGTGAGAGCGGGAAATGTGTCTGAGGTTCAAAATGGAGGAATGAGGGGAAAAGTGAAAGCAGCCACACGAGACGAGCAGAGTGAGCAGTATGTGGGTCTGATTAATATGAAGCTATGCTTAGTAGAAAAGTGTCTTTGAACAGCACACAGGCCAAACACCGTCACCTATCATGCCCTGACACATCTGCACTGAGATGCTGCAGCTGTGTGGAAATTAAAATGTTGAAGCCTCGTATGAACACAACCTCTCGTTTAGGACCAACACAGACAGAAGTGACACTTTATGTTACACTGAGCTCACGGTAGGTATGAGGTCCTTCATGCAAACAAAATGGTTGTCATGGTGACGGTTAGAAAGGCGTGAACGCTCTGAGAATGAGGAGGCTGTTAGTTTGTTGGCAGAGTTCTTTGTGACCTTTAGTTGTAGTTGAAGTTTTGACCACTAGATGTCACTGTTGTTATTGGACACAAGCTGGAGGCTTCAGTTCTCACCTCTTCATCACGTTTTGTCCTGTCGTACGAACACCAGACTTTGTGTTTGTGGATGACAGTCTAACTAAAAGTTGTTTTAGTCGTTAGTCTGTTCAGAGACGATCACACACGAGAGGGAACAAACACTGCAGGAAGAACAAAGGCTGCTCTCTGATTGGTCAAAACATCATGAAACTAAACATCTGCAGCTTTTTGGGCGATGTTGAACTGGCTACTACGGTGGCTGGGAGTGAAAACCGAAATGACAAAATCTAAATCACTTTTACAAACACAGAACTTTTTTCTTTTTTTTTTTAAATATGAGAAAAGCAAAACACTTTCACGAGTGCTGAGACAAATTCACAAAGGACAGAAACTCTGCACAGTCTTTCCGGTGACTAACAGACCTATCACTCAGTCACTCCTGGGTCATTCCCGTCTTTTGGTACGTTCCCTTTCAGGTGAGATTCTGTCGTTTGTCCAAGTGTAAAATGTTTTGCTTTCGTAATCTTATATTATAAAATTTAAACATTTCAATTTGTCTGTTTGTAAAAGTGTTTCACACAGTTTTGAAACTTTTTATTTTTTTTCAGTTTCCTTTTTCCTGAAGTGAAGTGAGAATTCTTGATTTAGTGTTCAGGGTCCACACCTCCAGTGTGTGAGGACAGTGTCCCACAAGCTGAGACTGGTCAGGACATTAAGCCCTTCAATGAACAGGTTGGTGAAGCAAGCTAATGTGATGATTAACTTTGTTTCTACTGGAATTCATGCAGCTTTAAAGGTCACATATTCTCCTCCATGTTCCTCTAACACGTGTCTCTAGTCTGTCTACAAACGAAAAGTCCATCCTCTCCGTCTCCTGCCTGCTCAAACAGGCCATTTGGAGACGTTCCCTTCATGACATCACAAAGGGCAGTAGCCCCTCCCCCAGGTGGGTGACACTCCCACAGCTAGGTGTTTGTTCTGCCCTCTGAGTCTGCCTTCTCACCGTAAACAATAGGACATGGAGCCAGAAAGCAGCGAGTACACACGAGCCCTTCCAGAGAGGGGGCGTGGTCAGACACAGCTCATTTACATATTTAAAGCTACAGACACAGAAACAGCCTGTTCTGAGCAGGGCTGAAATAGAGGGGTTTACAGACATGATCAAATACAGGATCAGAGTGGATTTACAACAACACACTTCTGACACTGATTTCACCTGAAGAAGAGGAGGAGGAGATCATGTGACCTTTAAATTGAAAGTGGCAGAGAGGAAAGGGAGCATGTCGTGGGGGTGATCCTACATTTCTAGGACGGGCTTGGCTCGCTGGGGGGCTTCAGTTGAAATAAATTGAAGAAGGAAGCCACTTGATCGGGCAACTCAGCCAGAACACTCTGAGCAAGAGCCACAGTGCCTGCCTGAAATAAGACGTGCAGACATTTGAATGTAAGCGTGACTTCAGGGTTATGAAGAAGGTTACGTGGTGAACGCCTGCAGAGTTAGTTTGACGATGGAGCTTACATTTTGGAACTGCCGGAAAGGAACAAACTGCACGATGTCCCGCATGGCAGACTCTCCTGTAGCTGAGCGTAAGTTCCCGTCGTCTCCATCCAGGAACTCCATGGCGCTGAAGTCCGCCCCCCCGACCCCGATGATGATGATGGACATGGGCAGACGGGAGGCGTTGACGATGGCGCTGCGAGTCTGATCCATGTCAGTGATCACTCCGTCGGTGATGATCAGCAGGACAAAGTATTGCTGTGAAATTAGGGAACAACACAACAATCACAGTAAAGCTCAGTGCCGGGGTGTCGAGATGCACCGATCAAAATGTGTAAACAGTCTTAATCTTTGCCTCTTATCCTGCATACTGTATGACTCTCAGTTTGACCTTTGACCTGTAACTAGCATGTGTTTGGACTGTGGGACGAAGCCGGAGTACCCGGAGAGAAACCCTCCTCTAAACCATCACGACAAAAACAGACAGACAGACTCCAGTTCACTCACTGACGCCGTTTCCTGCTGCATGGCCTGTTTGCCGAAACAGGCGACGTGGTTGATGATTGGGGAGAAGTTTGTGGGACCGTAAAGCTTCACCTGGGGGATGCACTGCTGGTAGGCCTGGACCACGCCCTCGATACCTGAAAGCACATAAACACTGAGGAACAGAAATAACTCTCAGGTGACATTCAATTAAAAAAACAAACAGAAAATGTGTTTTTCCCTGGCGGGTCTTTCACATCGAGAGGCAGCATGAAAAACAAAACACAGGAACAGCAGAGACTTTTCAAAGCAGACTAAAATATCAAATCAAATGACAAAACACACAAGTAGACGGTGATCAGACAGGCTGTGAGAAACTAATGTGCAGACAGACAAAGTAACCAGAGCTGCATGAAGATCTAATATGGACAGAATAAAGTGATCAAACACACACAGGGGCGGATAAAGAGGGAGGTACATTTGGAAGAGAGAGTTGAGTCTGGGTTTGGTGGGAGGTTCATGTGTGAGTGTGCTTTCACTCCTGATACCTGCAGGAGGAGCTGAAACACAAACAGATCCCCTCTGAGTTTCTCCAGCCAGCCTGAATGCACTCGGGTTACGTTCTGTCATCTTTAAAAAAGTGGCAGTTTGAGTTCACCTTGGTTATTTTGGGTCTTTCATTACCTGCACAGAACGGGTTTGATGGGTTGAAGTTGATGGGGAACTCATGAGAGACCTGCAACACAAACATTTTTTTTTTTCTTTAATTGTGATTTGAGATTCATCCATTAAAGACAAGATTTTGATGCACAAGAGAAGAAAACACAGAGACTCAAACACAAACAGCTACCTGCATCGTAGGAGGGATCTGAGCTCCAAATCCAAACGCAGGGAACATCTTGTCACTGCAGGGATCAAGTGAGACGGGCGTCAACGACTCAACTCGTTTAAACGGGTCACACTGCGAACACTCACACAGCATCATACGTACCTGTCGTAGTCCTGGATGACGTTACCCACTGCCCAGATGGCTGCCAGGTATTCATTGTAGCCCTGAGGGCTGATGTAGTGAAGGGACTGAGGGGTCCGGGGATCCCCGTTAGAGCCGGTGAAGTCGATGGCGATCTGTCCCGAGGACGGAGAGAGGGAGAAACACAGACAGTAAAGTTCTGATGACGTTCATGAGGAGAGGGACGCTGCACGGGGACGCATGTCGTACTCACAGTGACGTTAATCTGACAGCCTCCCATTATGTAGTCCAGAAAGGTGTACTCCTTCACCACCTGGAGTTTCATTCAGGACAGAGAAATCAACGCAGCTGTTTAAGGAACTCATAAAACAAACAGGTCAGGGTGTATTTTAAAAATACAACATGCCAGTAAAATATAAATTTAGACGTGTAGGTAAACTGTCCATCCTGCAGCTGACGGTGAACACTGGAGGAAATCTGTCTGAGAATACAAACGGTTTCTTAAAGCTCATTTCATCGGGGACTTTGCAGCTTGTTTTGCTCAGATACGGCCTGAGAGATGTCTCCATTATCTCCCATTTATTGTTCTGCAGGGAGACAAGCTAGCTGCACTATACTTCCTGTCCACTTTGCACACGCCTCTTCTGCCTGAGCCGAGGAGCTGGACCGTGCTGGAGCGCTCACAGACGTGCTCGGGAAGTGTGAGCGCAGCCTTTACGTCCTTCAGGCACTGAATTCCTTAAAGCTGTTCTTGTTTAATTTAAAGTTTTAATATCAAGGCAGATTAAATCTACATATCCAAACAAATGTTACACTCCCTGTTTCCAGTCGTTTGTATTTGTCTGTCTTTTTAATCCTAATTCATCTTGTTTCTCTCACTAAACCTTTAATCTCCTGCTCGTTCTGTTTCATCCTCCTCCAGATTTAACGCGTGCATCGAGAGCAGTCCCACAACAACAAGAGCCTTCACAGGAAGAGACGGATACTGACCTCACTCATCCTCCAATGAGCAGCCAGAATACAATAGATAGTTAGTTAGACCCTGCATACCTGGCACTTCTTTACAACGATCACACCCGAGTTCTTGTATCCTTTCTTCTTCTGTTTCTTCTTGCTGTTGATGCAATCGAACTCAGCCTGAGAGGAGCGAGAACACACACGAGTCAGAGACAAAAACAACCTGTAAGCTTCATCCGGTACATGCTACAAGAACAAAACGTATTCTGTGGCCTTTAAAGATGAAATGAAGATCAAACAGTCACAAAGAGAGCGACGGAGAGTCGGAGCTCACAGCGTAGGTTTGTGACCCCTGCTGGATTTGTGCCAGCGTGGTCTCAAAGCATCCGATGAAGTCGTGAGAGCCGCTGTTGTTGTAGTCGTAACAATCCACCTGGAGAGACACAGATAACACTCATTACATGAGCTATCACCAGAGTCTGCAAACCAAAGCAGTCACACCAAACCATGCTTCAGGTGAGGAGCTTCAAGGGACAGAAACTCAACTGCAGTCCGACCGATAACTCGACAATACCGGCCGATACGAGCGCTTCAAGTCAACATCGATGTCGGCTCATTTTACCTCAGATATGTGCTGATATTTCACCAGCAACATATGCTCATGTGATCCTTAAAAATACACTTCAATCAATGTGGCTGCAAAGCTGTGATGATAATAATAATGACAGCAGGACCGTCACCCTGCGATTAAAGAAGTCGGTGCATTTTAAGGATCTCTCTCGTTACTGTCAATGATTAAGAACAGCTGCTGTGGAGACACGCTCATTATCAGAAATCAATGAATATCCAGATAAGTGTCACGCATGCTAACGTACATGCTCAGTCACGTTCCAGTGTTTGATCACTACATTTCAAAACATGTATTAGATCTATCTCTACGGGTCGATTATAAATCCAAGACAGATATCGGCCGATATGTCGGGACTGATCTTTTATATCGCCATGAAACATTAAAAGAAGGAGATGAAACTCACACACAAGCCTTCTAACTAACTAAAGAGCAAACCCACGGACTCCTCCAGAAGGATGTACCTGATGAGAGCGTGACGGCCTGCAGCTTCAGCGTGGAGTGAACAGGTAGAAGACAAACAGGTGGAGCAGTCAGACGAGACAAACTGTGACGCTACCAGACGAAGCACTAAAGAATCTACCTGAACCGGAAACTTCTACTGGATGGGACTCGGTCCTGTTGGTTAACTTACCAGTTAAAAACTGGTTTTATTCAACTGTTTATCATGTTTTTAAATCGTGGAGTGGAGGCAGGTTTCTCCTGCAGAGAGTCAGAGTGAGCTGACTGAGAGAAGGCAGCAGGATATAATCAGGAGAATTCACCTGGAGCCAGTGGGAGGGGCTTAGACTGTCTGCACGCCACCGTGCTCTAATCAACCTGCTGCATTCTGTTTCCTGTTCTCCTCCATGTTCGTGCTCAAACAGAGACTCGCCATTAAAACAGGTAAGTTAACCAACAAGTGACATTTGTTGTGCATGTTCCTTTAAGACAGACGTAGACGTGTCTCGGACTCCGTCCCCGTCCGCTCACAGACGCTGCATCCTCCTCCGTGGAGGAAGACGGTGAAGACAGAAAACTCACTTGTCTGTGGACTTGAAATCATCTCTTCCTTAAGAGTGCGTTTACGGGGTCAGAAACAAAACAAAACAACACGTGAAGAAAAGCTAAAACACATAGAAGTCATCAGAGCGTACGCTGCAAGAGTTCGATGCTCTCTGACACAGGGAATAAAAACTCATCTAAATTAAGGAACGTCTTCAGGAAAAAAAAATCTAATAAAGTTGGTAAATTCTGAGATTTTCCCAGTGGTGATATTTCCTGAATATCAGTTTTATAAAGTCTCAGACAGTGTCGACATATCACTTCACTGAAAACAGAAAGTTCTGATCGACTCGTTAAAGTCTTGATGAGGTCCTGAACTTTCTACTATTACTAAAAGGATCAAACCTGGATGAGACAGGAGGGATTTTACAAGACTGCAGCAACAAACAAAACCAACATTTTTACATTTCTTCATTTCCTCCCGCTAAAACCTTTCGACACTGACACCAAACACTTGAGGATAACATGGCGGTTGGAGGGGGGGGGCGGGGCTTAACACGTGCTGCAGTCTGCTTCTGCCTGTGTTTGTACCTTAATGGGTTTCTCCACGTCCCCTCCACAGAGCGACTGCATGGCGATGCTGAACGGTCTCCATGTCGGGTTGAGGTTGTTTTTCACCACCTGCAGTAAAAACGATGAACTTCATGATGTCGCTCAGTTCTGCAGGGTTTGAACCTTCACATGATATCTGTACCTCGGTCCTGTGAGCCAGCTGCCACCCACTCTCTGTCTGCCTGTAAAATTCCAGGAAAGGGTCGGACTTGCCAAAGAAATCCTGGAAAAGGTAAGGAAAGATTAAAAATCTGCCCAGACGACCGGAGTCTAAAACGAGCTCGCAGGAGAACACCGACACATTCACAGAAAAGTTCCACACACTGTTCACGTTCACTAAACACACTTCTGTTTTTAAACACAACAATACAGACGTGTATTTAGTGAACCAGGATTAAACAGCTTTATGTGATTTAATTTAGCTCTTTAAAATCTCAACGCTTTGGAGATGTTTAGTCGTCTCACCCACACGTTTTTAAACTTCATGAAAATGGAAAACAAAAGATTTCTCTTCATGAAAGCAACGAGGCTGCATCCTCATCTTCTTAATATTTCTGAATTTTAAAACCTGTAATTCAACTCAGTCTCAGGATTACCTTTTTATCCAGTTTTCTAGCCGCAGCTTCAAATAGCACCACCCTGTTGTCTGTTCTTTCTTCTGCACTTATCTATGAAAACCATGAAACAGCGGTGAGATGGTGACAGAAACACAAACTCTCTCAGTCAGTCTGAGAAGAACAAACTCACAGCGATGGTTCCTCTTCCTGCAGGTGTCCTGTCCTTCTTAACGAGCGGTCTCGTTAACTTCCTGGAGGACACGATCTGGACAGAAAAACACTTTTTGTAACATGAACTGTAAAAATAAGATAAAGCTGGGAAAGGAAACAAGAGCATGATGATGATGAGTGCAGGACCTGTTCTGACGGCTCACCTGTCCCAAGGTGCACTCCAGCTCTCCCAGGAAGTCAGCATCCTGCAGGCTGTTGTTTTCACTGTCGATGTCGTAAACCTCAAACTTCAGCTTCTGCACCATCTCGAAATAATAATCGATGAGAAACGTCTTGGAGAACTTGGGATTAAGGCAGTTGTTGATTCTCTCCGTCCGGCCGACCTGACGCAGACACAGAGCGATGGATTCATTCTGTTAGTCCGACGCTCTTTTCCCTGAGTTTAACTTCCTCTCTACAAACTCTTGAAATCTTTGCAGAGAAACAAGCGAGTGAGCTTCTCACCTCAGTCCAGTGAGGCCCTGAGCTGTTCATGAAGAGCACACACAGAGGGTCCGACTTTGAGAACGCATCCATGTCCAGCAGATTCTCACACGAGATGCTAATCTCCACCTTGGTCACGCAGTCAGTGACCTTAGACCCCGGGGTCGCCAGTGCCGCCATCACAGCCTGGAGGACTCACACGTTCATACAAACTGAAAAACAGGAAAACAAAGAAAGACGTTTCATAAGATGCCAGCAGACTTCAGAGTTTGGGTGGGAGCGTGCCAGAGGAGGAGGTCAGACAGGTAGCCGGGTTATTGAGGGTGTTGGAGGCAGTGACAAGGAGTTTGAAGCCGGGCTGGGGCGAGGGGAGTCAGCAGAGTTTATGAAGGCCGGGGGCTTTTGGTCACTGATGCGTCAATGAGCCTATTGATCAAGAATGCGTGAGTGAGGGTCTCAGCATCTGAATAGGAGAGAGGGGATGGACGGAGGCGGTCGAGGTTACTGAGGAGGAAAAGGCTGCTTTGGTGACAACTATATTATTATTTATTTAACCTTTTCATCACAGTTATGAATATTGATTTGCAATTATTTTCATCTATAGGACATTTTTTAAATTTCTTTTTATGTTTAAGTGTCATGTATGTTTAATTTTAATAAAAACATGTGATGCAGGTGTTGAAAAAAACAAAAACAAAAGAGTTAGACTTAGACTGAACTCTATTGATTGTTTTGGGATGACTCCCTCAGTTCCCAGCAGCAAATAAGACAACAATAAAATGTAGCAGGTGACAAAAAATAAAAAGTTATGACTTTAACCTGGAGCCACTGACACATAAACATGTAGTTAATCATTTGCTCCGTTACCTCAGCAGACCTTAACATATGACATGTGGTCAGATTTCCACTGCAACAAGTCGCCACACCCAGAAGTGTTCCTGTCACACACACACACACACACACACACACACACACACACACACACCCGCCAAACTTCATTCACAAACTGAACAACTTCAAGTGTTTGATGGAGAATACATTCACAGCATGTTGATTATGTTTCATAGCACATATTAGCAGTCTACATGTTTGCTCCGTCAGTTCGGCTCCTTTAGTTTTAATAAATGTCACGTGACTTCTTCGTGTCGTTGATTTAAAACTGACGAGTCTCGTGCCAAACGCAGCGCGTGAGACTGCAGGAACATGAAGGAAACATGAACCGGATCTGGCGATGCAACATCATCAGAATAATATGGACTTAAACACTGATAGAGGATGACAGAAACACATGAAGCGTCTGTCCAACATTAAATATGGTTTTACTGGTCGCTAGGCAACGCCCATCTACGCTTTCAAACTAACAGTCACATGATTTAAGTTAAAAAAACCTCAGTGTGAATGACGTCAGCGAGGCGAGTTAACACAAGCTGTTTAAAAGTTTGATTCTTCATCTAATTTGATAACAGACTCGAGGAAATGTAGTTCTTGTAGTCCTTACCTTGATAGCCAGCCGAGTTAGCTAGCTGTCTGTGTAAGGCGGGGCTCGAGCGGACCGGAAGTGACGTTTACGTTTGTTTTTGTTGCAAGGGAAATTTCTACAAATGAAACGTACTGCTGACGTAATGACGCCAATGATTAACTACATTTTATGTGTCAATGGCTCCATGTAAAAGTGTTGACTCATTTATACTCCAGTATCTTCATCACCTGCTTTTAATAAACTTAACCTCCCCTGTCACGTGATGTTTGACTCTATAATCACTGTAGTATTTACAGTCTATGATCAATCATGACCTGATATTTTTTAACCGATTACATAAAACTTATAAAATATGTTTTAAGAGCTCTCCATAAACTTCTTTACACCATTTGCTTTCCTGGCACACATTAAAAACGGCTCCACCAATCAGGTACCATAGAATTAGACTGTAGTATGACAATTGTTGTATGTAATGAAAGATTATGATAAACATGTCACTGCTCAGAACAGGCTGTTTTATGTGTCTGTAGCTTTAAATATGTAAATGAGCTGTGTCTGACCACGCCCCCTCTCTGGAAGGGCTCGGGTGTACTCGCTGCTTTCTGGCTCCATGTCCTATTGTTTACGGTGAGAAGGCAGACTCAGAGGGCAGAACAAACACCTAGCTGTGGGAGTGTCACCCACCTGGGGGAGGGGCTACTGCCCTTTGTGATGTCATGAAGGGAACATCTCCAAACGGCCTGTTTGAGCACACATTTACTGAAGAGTGGAGCAGGCAGAAGACGGAGAGGATGGACTTTTCTCATCATGGTGACCTTTAACTTCCACTCTCAGGATTGATAAAGTAGAGGTCAAAAGAAATGGGAGAGCTTTAAAGTCGAAAACCTTCTGATTTGTTTGAACCTCTGTGACATTAAGCTGAGTTCCTTCAAGTTGTGGAGGTAAACATGCCACTGGAACCGATTTCAGTTTAGGGGAACATTTCACGACACTTTGCATCAATTTAAGACCTGATGTAACCAAACAAACGATATGTTTAAAAATAAATAGTAAGACAGAAACCATCATAAATACGAGCATCAAGAGGATCAGTCAGAAGATACAAACTGATTCAATGGTTTTATTGACAGATGCATACATTAGCATATATTATATAATAAGTTTGGAATATATATTCAGTTGGAAATGTAGAAAAACAGCTGTGATGTGTCACAGATTAAGGGATATTTCACACAAATAATTCCTTTTTTCCCTGCGTAGCAGCAGATGATTGTAAGTCACTTGTCAGCTGTAAATGAAACCACACATTTAATTCATGCTAACAAACACTCCCTGTGAGTCAACATCAAGGCAGAGCTCATAGAGCAACATAATCCTGGACAAACACTCAGAGCTCCCTTCAGATAAATATTAAGATAAGAACATGTCAGATTACGGGCTGCAGCCAATCAGAGTGCAGACAACATTTAAACAACAAATACAAGACAACACAGACGTTAATAAAACATTCATGCTTTGACTTGATTGGAGTCTTCATACACTCTGTTACACACACACACGAATTAGTGAGCATTACAGGGACACTTAGTGTGTTAGTGTTTGGATAAACAAGTATATCTTATAGAAATATATCAAGAGCAGGCACTTTAAATGAACACAACCATAAAT
The DNA here is from genome assembly GCF_947650265.1 of Symphodus melops. NCBI lineage: Eukaryota > Metazoa > Chordata > Actinopteri > Labriformes > Labridae > Symphodus > Symphodus melops. The sequence continues at coordinate 2,162,976 of NC_136704.1, read as the reverse complement.
CCAATCAGAACTGAAACATGACTCATCTCCTCCTAGATGGACTTCATGCTATGACACAGCTCGGTTCTTATCGTCGTCACCACACGTTCGTATCTCTGCATGTGGGACTGAAACACAAGTGTAGCGGTTCATACGAGGTATCTGGGTTTATTAAAGCCCGATCCTTTAGGACGGGTTGGAAACATTCGGGGGTTTCAGACTGAAGGAGTTGAAGAAGGAGGAGAGTTGATCAGGAAGCTCGGCCAGGACGCTCTGCGCCAGAGCCACGCTGTTTCCCTGAAACGACAGCATGAGAGCGTCCATCACGTTGTGCATGTGTGCTGCTGAACAAGCCTTTTTAATATCGAAATAAAACACCTATCAGACCCGCCAAGAAACTGTAAAACAGGATGTGTGATTGTTAACCATCTTATGTACAGTATGCAGAGGTGATTGTTTCTCCTGCTGGATTCCAACATCTGCAGAAGAAATGTTCAGATTATGGTGTTAAATTTGATGTGCGATGCTAAAGAAGAGTGATGTGTTCATGTGTACGTTAAAAAGGGATCAGGACCTTATTTTCTATCCGTCAGTAAAGTGATGTCTGTTAGTGGTAAAAGTATCTGGGATGCGTCATTACACATCATTTATGAGATGACAATAACATGCTGTGACATTCGTCAGGTCACGGATAGCCTAGACTGCGTTTCTGGAGGTCAAAGTAGAGCTGAGGCTTCTTCATGTGAAATTTATTTACAAAATAACAAAACAAACAGTTTTAAAAACAACATGTCTGGCAGCACCTCGCCCTAGCCTCTCCCTGCTTTTATACCAGCTGGTCCTCATTAGGCCGGAACCTTCTGTCTTCTTCTCTTTCCCCAGGGACTCTTTTGGCTGGAGCACCTTTTACCCCTGGTAATGGACACAGCTCCATTACACATGCGTAGTGCTGTATGTTAAATGCAAAAGCTAACTGTAAGCTATCTGTATACTGCCCCCTTGTGGGTCAAGTTGAAGAAGCTCCAGGTGGTTGTATGCTGTATGAGGCAGCACGCTCCGAGTGGATGACTCTCTAAATGATATCACTATACTGCTGCATGTTTCTGTCTTTTAAAAGGATCTTGAGTCTTCCCAATAAAACATTAATACAGACCAATGAAATCAAAGGTGAGACACGGAGAAGGCACCTGGCTGGGTGCATTAAACAGAAACAGCTTCAACATGATCTGAACTCTTTTTACACAAGCTCAAACTTGATCACTATTTGCATGACGATGTTTACATGTTTTTAAACGTGTCCAATATTATTTCCACGCCGTCACAGGGCGAGAGGCGGGGTTACACCCTGGATTGTTTTCCAGCCAATCACAGCGCTGACATGTAGAGACACACTCACACCTACAGACAGTTCAGTCAGCAGATAACCAGCATGTGATTGGACTGTGGGAGGAAGCCGGAGAGAACCCACGCCGTGCACGGGGAGAACATGCAGAGAGGCTCCTGACAGACTGGGATTCAAACCAGCAACCTCCTCACTGTGAGGGGACAGAGATAACCACTGCAGCACCCTGCAGCGCTGCTTTCAATACAACAAAATAAATAGTTTGCACAGTAACAAGTGTAAGTGGTTCACACTAAATGAATGGTTGTAACTCCGGATGTCTCTCACCTGGAAGCTCCTGAAGGGCACGAACTGGACGATGTCTCTTGAGGCGACGTCTCCTGTTGGAGCACGCAGCAGCTTGTCGTCGCTGTCGAGGAACTCCATGGCGCTGAAGTCGGCCTGGCCCACCCCGACGATGATGATGGACATGGGCAGACGAGACGCCTCGACGATAGCGGTGCGAGTCTGGTCCATGTCTGTGATCACGCCGTCAGTGATGATGAGCAGCACGAAGTACTGCTGCAGAAGATCAGAGCAAACGAGCGCAGGTCAAAACGACCACACGGCGGTGACAGGACTTTGTTTCAACACAATCTTTGTGTCTGGAGACTTACTGAGGCCACGTTCTGCCGGAGAGCTTGTCTGGCGAAGCACGCCACGTGGTTGATGATGGGAGAGAAGTTTGTGGGACCCCAGAGCTTCAGCTGAGGCAAACACCTCTGGTAGGCGTCCACCACACCCTCTATACCTGAAATACACACCGTGAATACACACTCACACAGAAGACTGTCACTCAAAGAAGCAAAAGTACGTTTGACTGACCTGCACAGAACGGATTGGCCGGGTTGAAATTGATGGGAAACTCGTGAGAAACCTGTGAGCCCGATTTATAGACGGGATAAAAAGAAATAGAAAACAAATCAGCGCTACATTTTTAAATGGATCACTTCAAAACTACATTATTCTTACACCTTCCTAATCAGATTTATAGAAACCAGAATTCAGAACAAATGTGTAAAATAGTTCCAGTTGAAATATGTTCTGACCTGACGGGAGTTTGGGATCTGAGCTCCAAACCCAAAGACGGGAAACATTTTGTTACTGCAGGAACAGAAGGAAAAGAAAACAGAGTGAGACAATCTGCTCACAGCAGCGTCTCCGAGCCCGAAGTGTCTCCATCAAACCTGAGGGTCGAATAATTCACTCCTGCTTGTGTCTAAAATACAACATTTGTTTTCCCACTCTGATGCTGAATGGAGCCACGTGAAGCTTTAACTGTGATCCATGCAGCTACAAAGACAGATCATCCTCACAGCCGTGCTGCCAGTGACTAAATGTACCAGGATGCATTGTGGGAAAGCAGCCTGACTTAGTTCAATCACTGACGCCGTAGTCTGGCATGGATAAATCCAGCTGAATCCTGCAGCAGGCCAAAACATTTTGCATGTTCATCATTTAGTCCAGAACATCGTCCACACTCAGGACAGTCTGAAGATCCCTCGACCTTTCACTGGACTCAAAAAAGAAAAGGGACTTTCTTTTGATGGAACGCCCTCCAGCACGCTCTAGAGACTGGTGTCCTTCCCTCCTTTACAAAGTTCAGCTCAGTGTGTTTCTTTCTCTCGATCTGAAGCGTTTGTTGTTGTTTTTGTTTGTTTCAATACACTTGAATTGGAAGAAAAGGAATCCCCTTCTGGACAAGAAGAGAAACTGGAACTCCCTTCACCCTCTACCGTAAAGCTTCATTTTACATGAAGAGTGAAGCACATATACAGTCAGGTAAACAAAAACTAAACCACGATGTAAATACAGTAAAAGACAGATTTAATACACTGAACGAGGTTACTGTGAAGTCCGCTCTGCACACTGGAGTTTTTAACTCCTCTCTGAAGGAGGAAGCAGAGTTCGAGTTTACCTGTCGTAGTCCTGGATGACGTTACCCACCGCCCAGATGGCCGTCAGGTACTCGTTGTATCCTTCAGGGTTGATGTAGTGCAGAGACTGAGGGCTCCGGGGGTCTCCGTTAGAGCCCGTGAAGTCGATGGCGATCTGGAACAGGTGAGAGAGAGGACAATGATGGAGATGAAGGCAGAGGCACGCTGACCATCAGACACTGCATCACTTCCTGTTATCATCACTGCATCACATGGTATCAGCAGCCTGAGTTAGCCATGTGGTCACTCTCTCAGTGTGACAGCTGCAGACTCACCGTGAAGTTGATCTGACATCCTCCCATGATGTAATCGAGGAAGGTGAACTCCTTCACCACCTGTACAGGTAAACACGATGTCATAGATGAAGACGCAGCGATGCAGCAGCTCAAAGAATCATCTCACACCGAGGCTTCGTTTACCTCGCATCGCTTGAAGCAGACGACCCCGGAGTTCTGGTAGTTCCTCTTCTTCTTCAACTTTCTCTGATTAATGCACTGAAGTTCAGTCTGCGAGGGAGAACATCATTAATGCACACACACACACACACACACACACACACACACACACACACACACACACACACACACACACACACACACACACACACACACACACACACACACACACACACACACACACACACACACACACACACACACACACACACACACACACACACACACACACACACACACACACACACACACACACACACACACACACACACACACACACACACACACACACACACACACACACACACACACACACACACACACACACGAGAGAAGTCTCACTGGGCACACGTGACTTCCTGTTTGCATCTCTGCGAGCGTGGTCGTGAACGTCCCGATGAGGGCATGGGAGCCGTTTTCACGATGGTCATAACAGTCGACCTGAGGACGAACACAGTGACAGTCAACAACAACAACATGACTGACTCAGCGTTTAAAACAAGGTGGACAACAAACATTTACACCTTTTATTTTAAAAATATCACGTTCTAAAGAAATCTAATCCTTTTAAGTACTTTTAAAATAAATCCAGTATTTCATCAAAGGGAAGATCGCAGAATTAAAATACTGATTGTGGAAGTTTAACCTGACGACACTGGACTCCTCATCTGATTGGTCCATACATGTCAGTGTATGTTGATTTGTTGAACATGATCTAGAACCACATAGTCATAGTATCACTATATGGCGCTGGTGCTAGCTACCGCTGGTGGTTAGCACCTCGTGTATGGAAGGAGCCATAGTTGTAGTCCTCGAGAGCGACCCGGGTTCAAAGCAGACCTGGGTCCCCTCTCCATGCATGTCATTCCTCTCTCTGTCTTTTCATTCAATTTCAATTCAACTTTATTAACATGGAAAACACATGTTAACACTGCTACTATATAAGAATAAACAAAGATTCATATCTAACTAACAGACCTGTGCAGGCGGACCTTGTTTGTTTGTTTGTTTGTTTGTTTGTTTGTTTTGGGTGTTTTTTAACACAAGAAAGAAAAATTAAATAAATAAATTTTAATTAAACTTGTTTTAAATATATCTACAGTATGTATCTGTATATAACAAACAGATGTGCAGGTTCACTTTTTTTTTTAAATACAAGAAAGAAAAGCTAAATAAATAAAATAAATTAAAAAATAATTATATATATATGTGTGTGTATACATATATATATGTATACATATATATATGTATACATATATATATATATATATATATACATATATATATGTGTATATATATATATATATATATATATATATATATATATATATATATATATATATATATATATATATATACACACACATATATATATATATAAATAATAATTATATAATAATTTCATTTTCCCTCTCTATCTCTCCACTGTCCTGCCTCTCTTGGGTCCTTTGGGGATCCATAAAGACAACATGCAAAGTGGTTGACAATGTAAAGCAGTTTTACATAATATAAAATATAAGATATTTCCAACAGCAATTATTTTATTAGTTTGCAATTTTGGAAATCATTTTAATTTTCAGCTCTAACATTCAATCGCCCAATCAGGCTCCCGTAAATCAGCCATATGATCATATTTTAGTCTGTGCCGTTAATTACAATAAAGATAATCATCCAACTGAATAAAAAAGAAAAAATCAGAGCTTCACACCTTGTGTCGAGATGTTTTAACTTGTGCAAACACACACACACACACACACACACACACACACACCGCTCATCCAGCCAGGTCACAAGCAGCCCGTCGCTTTGGGAGCGTCGGAAGGTGAAAGGAAAAAACAAAAAAAACATGAACTGTTAGTTTGTTAGAAAAATGGTCAATCAAGCTGATATCAAACATACAAATGTTCAGAGCATCTTTTAGGCCTGTTCATTCATTAATTCTTTGGATAAAAATGGACGTCAACAAACAAATACCTTCACAGGTTTCTCCACGTCTCCTCCACAGAGAGCTCGCAGCGAGACGCGGAAGGGTCTCCATGTGGGGTTCAGGTTGTTTCTGACCACCTACAAAATAAACAGAGTTCATCATCACACGCACGCAGAGGGACGAGTCGTCCATCAACACGCGTACCTCTGTCCTGTGAGCCAGGCGCCATCCAGCGTCTGTCGTCCTGTAGAACTCCAGGAAAGGGTCGGACCACCACAGAAACTGACCAATCACATCACACGCATTTTTGACAGGTTAGCTCATCTGGTGTAGGGGTTGGATGAGTAAATATAAATCATGCAACTGTCCTTCCAAGGCACGCTGAAGGAGGATTCTTTGTCCTCTCTTCAAACAGTCGATAAACTACGGACAAACTAAACGGATCAGAAACAACCTCAGTACCTTTTTGTCAAGGCTGCGCGCTGAAACCTCGAAGTTTGCAACTCGGGTGTCGGTGATTTCTTCAGCACTGATCTATCGCAGAAGAAGAACAAAGTCAAAGCACTGTGAAGTTCAGACTATTCGGCGGCCATATTTAAAGTGGGCAGAAGGTTACAGCAGGCCGGCTGGATTCTGATACACATGAAGGATTTTCTGCACGATTCCCTCTTGGACATAATGTGCATGCTTCATGACGTCATCAAGCACGTTCAGTTTACAAAGAGGCGAAGTCGAGTTTATGTCTGCACATGGGAGAACAAGACAGGAGGACGGCGTCCACTCACCGTGATCGTCCCGTGACCTGCAGGTCTCTTGTTCACCAGCAACAACGGTCGAGTCATCTGCCTGTTGGAGACGATCTGAAAGAAGTGAAACAACGGCATGCTGACGGGGCCGACAGAGAGCAGTGAGAGAAGTGTGAAAACCCAACAGAGAGTGACGCTCACCTGACCCAGGGTGCATTCAAGCTCCCCGAGGAAGTCGTCATCACTGAGGTCATACGTGTTGTTGTCGATGTCGTACACGCAGAACTTCAGCCTCTGCACCATCTCGAAATAATAATCCATGACGAACGTCTTGGCAAACTTTGGATTCAGGTTGTTCAGGATCATCTCGGTGCGTCCAAACTGATGCACAAACACAAACACGCTCAGGTCCAACACAGAGGATCAAAGAGGCGGACATCACGTATGAACGTTTCCTTACACACCTCGTACCAGCGGGAGCCCGACGTGTTGATGTAGACGGCGCACAGAGGGTCCGACTTGGAGAAGATGTCCATGTCCATCAGGTTCTCACAGGAGATGGTCAGCTCCACTTTGGTGGCACAGTGAGAGGCCCCTGGCATTGAGGCTCCACCCATGGACTCCGGCATCGGGGGCGCACTTGTAGCCCCTGACATTGGGGACCAACACGAGGCCCCTGATATCGGGGGCCCACACGCAGGCCCTGACATAGGCGTCCAACATGAGGCACCTGTCATCGGGGACCCACTTGAGGCTCCTACTATTGGGGAACCTGTTGCAGCTCCTGCCAATGGGGACCTTATTATAGGGGACCCTCTAGTGGCCCCATACATTGGAGAGCCTGATGTGGCCCCATACATTGGAGAGCCTGATGTGGCCCCATGCATTGGAGAGCCTGATGTGGCCCCATGCATTGGAGAGCCTGATGTGGCCCAATTTGAGTCCATGGCAGCTTTCTGTCCTAAAAAGAAAAACAAACAATCTCAGATGTGAGTTTAATTCCAGACATTTAAGACTCTTTGTAGTTCTTATTTATTCCACTTCACTTCATTATTGGTTATCAGAATGTTTCCTCCTCCATCACAAACATTAAAAGCATAACCAGCAGCCTGCAGACATGTGACCAAAAAACATTCAATCAGGTGCAAAAAAAAAAAAGATTTAGAAATGATGAAAAAGTTACAAAACAATTTTTTTTTCAGAAAGTGGACGAACTACAGATCCCACAATCCCTTTGTGATTCCATCGAGCCTCCGTTTAGCCCTCCTCTTGTCATTTATCTTTCTGTATTGTTTGTATAGATAATAATGGTGTTGTCATTTGTTGTACTTTGCAGCAAACATAAGTTTGCAGAGGCATAAACATCACCATGGTTACAGCGAGCTCCACCAATCAGAGACGTCGCTCTGACACTCTAGGATTGTGGGTAGTGTAGTGTAAAACACTATCCAAATTGTAACGGTTGCTATCAGATAAACCTGTGTCCCTGCGTCGTTTTATTATTTATTTATTTTTCTACCGCGTTAAAAATAAATATATTAAATCCAGTCATGATAAACTTCACTTATCATCACCTGACAAACCACACAGAGCTTTGAACAACATTAACAACAGCTGAGTAAACATGTAGGCATGCAGTAAGGTGGGTGTGGTCCTGGTCCTGGTCCTGGTCCTGGTCCTGGTCCTGGTCCTCCTCATAAACACACTGTGTTTTCACACCTGTATACAGCTGAATCATGCTCTCTTACCTGTCCAGGTGTCGTTAAAGACGTAAAGTGTGTCCTGCTTGTCTCTGCTCTGGACACCGTTATCTGACATGAACAGCTGTGGAGCGACCCGGAGCAGCAGCAGGGCAGGACCGCGGTGTCCTCCTCCTCCTCTCTACACTTTAACACCAACCTGTGACGAAGACAAATGTTCAGCTGTGTCCTCAACATTTGTCTGAGTCTCATTTAAGCGCTTTTATAACGATAGATACCCTGTCTCAGGGTAAAGTTTAGGCGGAACTATGAAGGGGCTCATTTGTTTCCTGCGGACCGCATATGAAGGGGACCGTTTCGCCAGGGTGCATTCAGGTGTAATGAAACTGTAGGAATAATCTATTTAAAACACACGTGACTTACTAGAAGTATTTGTTTGTATGTTCATGTTTTTTAAATGCTCATCTTTTACACATTGTCTTTAATGGATCTCTTTTTTATCCTGATATTTTGTATTTACTATGATATTTTTAACTATATTTTTAAAACACTTTGCCTTCCTTTTTTTTTTTTTAATTTTGGATCATTTAATGTCACTAAAAATATTAAATTGAAAGTGTACCAAAGAGGATTAATTCAAGTATTCATATTGTTTCAGGCAATATTTGTGTAAAAATAAAACCAACATTTCATGGAGTACTTGGGGGGGAAAGATATTTTAAAGGTCACATATTACCCAGAATCCTCTTCTCCATGTGTCTCTAGTCTGTCTACAAACCCCCCAATGATGAGAAAAGTCCATCCTCTCCGTCTTCTGCCTGCTCCACTCTTCAGAAAATGTGTGCTCAAATAGGCCGTTTGGAGATGTTCCCTTCATGACATCACAAAGGGCAGTAGCCCCTCCCCCAGGTGGGTGACACTCCCACAGCTAGGTGTTTGTTCTGCCCTCTGAGTCTGCCTTCTCACCGTAAACAATAGGACATGGAGCCAGAAAGCAGCGAGTACACCCGAGCCCTTCCAGAGAGGGGGCGTGGTCAGACACAGCTCATTTACATATTTAAAGCTACAGACACAGCGTTTGTTCTGCCCTCTGAGTCTGGTTGCGTGCAGGCTGCCTGTTGCTCCAGTTTGTTTCTGACTTCTTGGATCTTAGTGTCTTTCTTTTGTCTCTTTTTAGTTGTTGCTTTTTTTGCTGGCGATGTTTTTAAGCGGTGCCGTCTTTATCCCTGCCTTTTGGAGCGATTTTATGATTCATTCATTCTTACCACTGTTGCACAACAACCCTTGTATTGTTCACAGCCGGGGTCCCCCCTTAAGTACCTGAAGATATAAGAGGTTTTTACAGACTTATGAACTAATACTTTGTTTGTTTTTTCAGAGAACCTGAGTTATTCATTTCTGTAAGGACCTAAAGACAATTTCAACCAGAAACTTAAAAAATGTTTCTGGAGAAAATGACCAACCCTGCCTTTAATGCATAAATCATACAATAATAAAACATAGATCTATAATGAATAAGATGAAGAGTTAAGGATAGATAGAAGCGTAAAAAGTTAGTTGAATTATGAAATAAAACTTAACACCTCTTTAACGCTTTACCAACAAAGTCTGCTGGATTTTATTTTCATACTCTGCAGATAAATTTTAATTATTAATTCATCATTTTTATTTTTCTATGGGATACTTGAAACGTGTTACTTCTGAGCAGCCGGCACTGTCACATCCGGGCATTTCCTTGGAACATGAACGCCACACAGCCTGCTGCTGTTTAAAGCATTGAACGCATCACAGACTTTGAGTCAGTGGGACTTTTGGGCTCTGTGATGTCTGGACTGGTTTTAACTCTCTGTGTGAGAGGCAGAACTCTTCTGTCTGCATCTGCTGCAAGAACCATCAGAACCAGAACCACAACCCGGAACTACTGGACTCTTTTCTCCAGGAACACCGCAGCTCTCACCGTAAATCAATATTATTTATTCATTTATCTATCTTAGTTGACACTGTGTTGTTGTCTCAGTGTGTGTGTGTGTGTGGGGGGGGGGGGGGGGGGGGGGGGGGGTGTCATGTGTCATGTGTCGTTATTGTAAACCGATGAAAAGGACATTTTTAAGGACACTTTACGCCTTCAACGTCGGGTGTAACCACGACAACCACAGACTAATGTGGCTGGAGGTCACCAGTTAACACGGTCGCTGTTTACATCGTAACACCGGGAAGCTGTAAATCTAACTGTGATCTGTTTTTTTATTTTATTCTTTTAAGTTGATCTAACAGACCTCACACTAACGTAAATAAAAACAGGCAGGACAGGGACTTTGGCTCCTTATTGACCTGCAGCATCAGTTTACCTGGAGTAAACACCTGAGGCCAAACTTTAGTGCACTGCTGCATTCAGGGACTGCTTGGATTTTTTTCTTTTCGGTATCTGAGAAGTCTCACTGTTTACTTTATTTCTGATAGTTTGAGGTAAATACAAATAAAAGTCACATCATCTTTAGGCGCTGACAGAAACAAACCCCGTGTTGTCCTTCTGACTCACACAGATGTTGATGTAAATATACTTCTCATAAAAGATGTTTTGCTCTGGTGTTCTGACTGTTGACGTCTCCCTCTGTGTCCTTTGCAGCGTGGAGGAGCTGCCGTCCTCCTCGGCCTTCCCACCGTGTCCTGTCTGCTCTATGAAGCTCATCACAGGCTGCAGCGTTCAGCCGTCGTCCACGCTTTGGACAAAGGTACGTCCTTTAAATACAAAATGTTACCACCTTCATGACCACATGCAGAGCTTGTCAGACGTGTTGTGTGTGTGTGTGTGTGTGTGTGTGTGCAGAGGAGGTGCTGGAGCAGGCTGACTACCTGTACAGCTGTGCAGAGTCGGAGAAGCTGTATCAGCTGCTGCTGCAGTACAAGAACAGGTGACACCATCAGTTTGGTTGTGATTATCACACTCCTGAGTGAGGAGTTTATGGTCTCAGTCTGCAGCCTCAAGTCTTCTCCAGTGAAGCAGGATGTTCATGTAGTGATTGTGTGTGTGTACCTCTGTCCTCTGGTGTGAAACACACGGTAGATTTGATCAAGTATTGGATCACATTCTGCCTCTGTAGATTCAGAGAGTTGTCGTGTATGTCTGTGAAACAACTCGAGTGTTTGTGTCCGTGCAGTGATGACGCACAGGTGCTGTGGCGTCTCGCCCGGGCGTCTCGTGACCTCGCTCTGCTGCCCGACATGAACGACGAGCGGAAGAAGCAGCTCATTTACGAGGCCTTTGAATACGCACAGAGAGCCCTGGAGAAGGATGACAAGAGCTTCGCAGCACACAAAGTAAGACCACACACACACACGCACACACACACACACACACACGCACACGCACACACACACACACACGCACACGCACACGCACACACACACACACACACACACACACACACACAGGACCTTAAATGATAATAAAGCATGTTAAAGAACATTTCAAAGCGCTCCCTCTCCTCACACAGTGGTACGCGATATGTCTCAGCGATGTCGGGGATTATGAGGGAGTCAAGGTGAAGATTGGAAATTCCTACAAGATCAGAGCTCATCTGGAGGTGAGAGGACGTTTGTCCCCCCGAGTCATTTCTTCAGTTTTACACGCACACACGTTTCTAAAGTCCAGTTTACTTATATTCTAGGCAGCCACCGAGCTGAATCCTAAAGATGCCACCTCCTTCCACATCCTGGGTTACTGGTGAGTTTAATTTCTTCCCCCTTCAGAGTTCGTCGGCAGACACTTCAGAGTAAAAAGAAAAGATGACTGCAGAACACCATGCTCACCCTTAGTGAAGTATAAACTTTATAAACTATCATCCCAGTTCTGAGCTAGATTAAGCATTAATCACTGTTTATAACTGTCGACGTGCATGTTGCATTACAACAACATGCATCACTGATCGGGCTGTCAAACGACTCAGAATTTAAATTGCCATTAATCCCAAAATATCAGGAGTTAATTCCCATCAATCACATTTTTGATCACAGGTTTGAAGTGTCATTGTTTTGAATTTAAAAAAGGCAGCTTTTTCATTTGAATGTTTGTTCTGTCTTAAAGGGATAATTCACCCATTTACATGAAGCTTTGTATCATTAGAAACATGGTAGTAGTGTTGAATGGTCGTGAATCCAGCCCTCATTTTGATCCTGAGACGAGAAAAATGTGTTTTTCTTTGCTTGAAAGTTTTCTTCATGTGATGCAAAAAGCGTCATATTGCAGTCTGTCATATTGCATCTGCAGTGTCCACCACATGCAGAGCTGGCTAAACACTGAAGCTACAGTGTCCACCACATGCAGAGCTGGCTAAACACTGAAGCTACAGTGTCCACCACATGCAGAGCTGGCTAAACACTGAAGCTACAGTGTCCACCACATGCAGAGCTGGCTAAACACTGAAGCTACAGTGTCCACCACATGCAGAGCTGGCTAAACACTGAAGCTACAGTGTCCACCACATGCAGAGCTGGCTAAACACTGAAGCTACAGTGTCCACCACATGCAGAGCTGGCTAAACACTGAAGCTACAGTGTCCACCACATGCAGAGCTGGCTAAACACTGAAGCTACAGTGTGCACCACATGCAGAGCTGGCTAAACACTGAAGCTACAGTGTCCACCACATGCAGAGCTGGCTAAACACTGAAGCTACAGTGTCCACCACATGCAGAGCTGGCTAAACACTGAAGCTACAGTGTCCACCACATGCAGAGCTGGCTAAACACTGAAGCTACAGTGTCCACCACATGCAGAGCTGGCTAAACACTGAAGCTACAGTGTCCACCACATGCTGACCTGTGTGAGAGGAGGGGGGAGACAGCTCTCTGTGATGATTAGTTTAGACTGCAGTACTCATTTTAAACACTAGGGGCAGCGTTATGTACTGCTCAACATATTCACTTTTCTTTACAGGACGTCGATGCTTCTATTCTATTCGTCACTAAAAGCTTGAATATATAAATCTGACTTCCTTTCAGGTGTTTTGCGTTTGCCGAGCTGCCGTGGTATCAGCGTAAAGTGGCTGCAGTCATTTTTGCTTCACCACCCGTGTCGACATACGAGGAGGTGAGGACTCCTCCGTCTGTTGGTTCACTAAATGCAGAAATTATTTTAAGACTTCTTCACCCAATTTGAAAACTTATTTCATGTTTATAAAATGTCTAAAAGCAGCTTCTTATAGTCAGAAGTCAATCCAAACTAAAACTAAAGGTCTGAAGACATTTTAAGGTCAAAGGTCGGATGTTGGTTTTATATTAGTCTGATTCTCTGAAAGTTTGAGTTTGAAGAATTTGATGTTCTCACATTCAGTTGATTTTCTGTTTGCCAGGCGTTGGAGTTTTTCCTGAAAGCTGAAGAAGGTAAAACACAAACTGAAATGTTCTAAAATAATTTTATTTGTTTTTTAAAACTAACATTGAAGCAAGTTTTCTTCTTCCCCTCAGTCGATCCGAACTTCTACAGTAAAAACCTGCTGATGCTGGGGAAGACGTACCTGGGCATGAAGGACAAAGAGAACGCTCTGCTGTGGTTAACCAAAGCTAAAGACTATCCTCCTCACACACACGAGGACAAAGAGGTACACACACACAAACACACAGACACGGACAAAGAGGTACACACACACACACACACACACACACACACACACACACACACACACGAGCGCGGCGCGCCCCTTTGAACTTCAGCACACAGTTGATCCGTGATCCAGACGACCCAGTCGGGAACACGTGATCCGGTCAAACGGTCGGCTTTTCTCCGTTCACTCTCTCCGTGTTTGTAGCTAACGTAACGATAGCAACGTCCTCTCACGGTCTCTGTCATACACATACGTCTATGGTCTCTGTAGTCTCAGCTAACATAACGATAGCAGCGTCCTCTCACAGTCTCTGTCATAGACACGTCTATGGTCTCTGTAGTCTCAGCTAACATAACGATAGCAGCGTCCTCTCACAGTCTCTGTCATAGACACGTCTATGGTCTCTGTAGTCTCAGCTAACGTAACGATAGCAACGTCCTCACAGTCTCTGTCATAGACACGTCTATGGTCTCTGTAGTCTCAGCTAACGTAACGATAGCAACGTCCTCACAGTCTCTGTCATAGACACGTCTATGGTCTCTGTAGTCTCAGCTAACATAACGATAGCAGCGTCCTCTCACAGTCTCTGTCATACACATACGTCTATGGTCTCTGTAGTCTCAGCTAACGTAACGATAGTAATGTCCTCTCACAGTCTCTGTCATAGACGCGTATATTTATCAATCAATCAATCAATCAATCTTTATTTATATAGCGTCAATTCATAACAGGCGTTATCTCAAGACACTTTATATTAAATGTCTGATGTCTTCAAAGCTAAATCAAGACAGAACTTGTTTGTGGAATAATAATTCAGCAAATATATATTGAAGTTTCTCGATCTCTTTATCTGACATAATTGATTCCACAGAACATAATGCTTTCTCACTTTTGCTCACTTCAACTTTCTTTTTACCTTTCTTGCCTCTTTCTTTACTGTTCTTCTCTTTCCTTCCTTTCCTTCTCTTCCTTATCTCTTTCCTGTTCTTGTCTACAACCTTCCTCTCTCTCCTTCGCTTTTTGTAACCATATCTCTGACTCCCTCCTCCATACACATTCCTTCTCAACTTTCTTTGCGATGTTCCTTCACTACGGATTTTTTCTCTTAATTCTTTCTTGCAGGTTTGTAATGTGTCCACTCACTAACCTTCCTGAGAAGCCAAACTTAGTCACCCATCGTTTTAAACATTTGTTAGCTTCTGGCTTATCAACTTCAAACACTTTATAATCTCTGTTATACAGTTCATTCTTCCAGGCATCTCCTCCTGTGCCTGATTTGAAACAATTACTCCCCATCTTTATGGATTGTTTTCGAGGTCATGTACTTTTAGTTGTGTTTGGAAAAAAAAACGTCTCTATCGCATGAGAAGAAGGTTACTTGTATCTGATTTGGCCAGAGGATGCAATGTCTTACTCCTTCTCAGCCTTCTTCAGTCCCCGGAGACTCACTCCAGAGGATAGAAGTCGTTTCTCCGTCTATGTTTTTGTCCTCAATAACGATAAATATCATAAATGGTTTATTCTTTTTGGTTATGTATTTTGGATAGTGTGCTACACCTAGGGTATCTCACTCACTCACTCACACTCACACACACACACACACACACACACACACACACACACACACACACACACACACACACACACACACACACACACACACACACACACACACACACACACACACACACACACACAGACAGTTCTGATGTGGTTCTGGTCTCCTGCAGGTCCAGAAAGAAGCCGTGGACCTCCTGAAGACGCTGGGATGACGCTCCGACACTTCACACTGTTAATAAAGATTTCTTTTGTTACGCTGCTTTAATTATTAGTCATGAAGAAGAAGAGTGATGAAGATATTAAATGTTTCTGCACCGTTCAGAGCGTGAGTGAGCCTGCAGTCAGCAGACTGTGCTTAACTAAACTCCTTTAACAACACCAACATGTTCCTGAGTCATCTTTCTTCCACTGTCCTTTAAGTGATATATTTTATATATAGATATATTATAGGTTGAGTTCATCTTTCTGTCCCTCCTCACAGAAGCTTTAAAGAAGAGTTTACCGTAAATTCCGGACTATAAGCAGCTACTTTTTTGTCATGTTTTCAACACTGCGGCTTTTACAAGGATGCGGCTTATTTATGGATTTTTCTTTGGGGACAAAGAGCTTCTGCCGCAAAAACATTTGACCTCGTTACGTCGGAGCTTAATATCAGTCATTTTGCGCTTCATGCACGCACCCTCATGATGGAAAACACACGGAGAAATACATATGATGCAGCTTTCAAGTTAAAGGCGATCGAGCTGGCTGTCAAAGAAGCTAACAGAGCTGCTGCACGTTAAGATGACACTGACAGCGACAACAGAGACTGAGGAAGTGAGTAATGAAGTCATTCTGATGCAGTGAATGGATGGACTTTTTCTTGTGAAATATATTACAGTCATCTTTTTCATCAGCCGTGTTACAGACACTGTTCGATAAAGGATTTCCAGTTAGTAGGCTTCGTATTTGCGGATGTTACCGGTAGCCTACGTAGTTAATTAAATGTTAAAACAATGTTTTTGTGTCACGTCTTTCTGTGTAAATAGCTCTGTTATAACGTGGACACCTGCGGCTTATAATGAAGTGCGGCTTATATATGTACTAATACATTTATTTACTTATTTTTAGCCGGTGCGGCTTATATCCAGGTGCGCTCAATAGTCCTCTGTGTGTGTGTGTGTGTGTGTGTGTGTGTGTGTGTGTGTGTGTGTGTGTGTGTGTGTGTGTGTGTGTGTGTGTGTGTGTGTGTGTGTGTGTGTGTGTGTGTCTCAATGTCACTTCAAGGACAATAAAAACTAACGGATGTTTGGACTCATTTTACATAAATGAACTGAGGTGTTCCCAGACATAACGCCGCCTGTACCCGACCACGTGGTCGTCTGCAGTGAGCTTTAATCAGCAGTCAGGTAGCGAGGATGAGATTAACGTGGCCGTCTTTAAGCTGCTGGTCTCTGTGCTAAAAGGTCAAAGGTCACTCCGAGCACGTTTAGAGAAGCGTGTTCAGCTTGTGGAGCCTGAAAGTCATTCTGATGGAAATCAACATTTGAACCAGCTGCAAAGATGGACAGATAAAATTTTAAACATATTTCTGTCCAATCAAAACAGGATCAACAGAGAGAGAGAGAGAGAGGGGGCGTCGTTTGATCCTCCTCTAAGAACAGTAAATCCTGAGCAGAAGGCGTCTTCATCCCCTCGATCCTTGAAAAGTCGAAACATAAAGAAGGACAGCGAGGTCACGGACGGGTTTATTCTCTTATTTATTGTTTCTCATAAATCCATCTCTCTTCATTAAAATGGCTGAAAGCAGATTAAAAATGAATCTTCTATACACATGGTCTCCAGCAGAGGGCATTCTGTACAGTGTGGTTTGTGTTTACAGTGTGTATCTACACGCGATATGTTACAGATTGGACGCGTTTCAGACGGCCCCGCAGCTCAGCCAGGCGACGCTCGCCGTCCGTGCAGGAGGCGGTCTGAAACGTGCCGTCTATTTCTGATAAGAACGAAAGGCATCACAGATTTCCATCAGCGCAGCGGCGGCTCTGTGGGAGTAATTATAATATTTAAGTACTTTGCTTTATACATGAATATTCACAGACACAGTTTGGATTTCTTTGATTAAAGGTTTCTGTTCAAAAGGAAGCACAAAGTTCTGCGGTGTGGACGCCTCCTGCTACAGCGGCTGCTCGTCTTCCTGCTGTCGTGACGACACCTTATCTACACGGCTGATATTCTGAGCGAGCACGAGCTCCTCCTGCAGACGTGCGAGGAAACAAAGAGTCGCTCCCTCGCCGCTTTTTTTTTTTTCCTTTTTCTTTTTTTGTTGTCGCGAGTTCGGACCAAACAAACGGAAAGAAAAAGCCTCCGAGTTTTTCCAGAGTGATGCGACGTCGGAGCGGACTGCAAACACAAAACGGAGAGCGATGCATCATGATCTTCTCGTCACTCTCGGGCTGCTCGTCTTTTTTTGGTCTGTGACACGTTTAAGCGTCTCATTTATTCGTTCGGCGCTTCAGGCTCCGGCACACGATATGAACGTCTGTGTTACATTAAGGCTTCTGAACACGGCCCGATTACATCTGATCATACGAGTCACACTGTTGGTGGCTGCATATGGTTTTTACTGAGCTAGACAAGACTTTCAAAATAAAAGCATGTGCAGAGGAGCCCTTCGGATGTCTCTCACACGTGTTAAAGCCTGCATGCTGCTCGTATGAAACGAGCTTCCACATCGTCAGAGACATGAACTCTCTGGCCCTGATATCGCTTCTTATTCTGTCTCCGATGATAAAATGACTGCTGTTTATTTTTGCATGATTTGATGGCGAGCTGCGATGGAGTCACGGGAGCGTCTGTCGTGTTAGGTTATCTTGTCGGGTGCTCTGTAAACCACAGCGGCCTCATCGGACTGGAGACACGAAATTCAAAGAGGAACAAAACGATAATAAAATGAATCACAGGAACAACGGAGCCGTCACGTCTGCTGTTGTTGCGACACTTTTTACAAAAAGCACCGGGACACGTCCAGATTCTCCGACTCAAACATCAGAGCTATGAAGCGGAGGCTGCGCTAACGCCGCCACACACACACACACGCACACACACACGCTCCTCTTCATCGATCAGCTCGTCTTCAGTCCTTCTTCTTCTCTCGTGAAAATGAAAACTCGAGGATCCAACGCTCCCTTCTCCGAGATTCTCCCAGCTTCAGTCTGTCTGGATCAGTCCATCGCTCACAGAGATCCAGAGCGTGTGTGTGTGTGTGTGTGTGTGTGGGGGGGGTGGAGGGCGCTCCAGCAGTCTTCAGAGGCAGCCATGCAAACACGCAAAATGAATGGTGACATTTAATACGAGTCCAAGGGGGGGGGGGGGGGGACGGGGGGGGGACGGGGGGGAAATCAAATTCAGGCACCGGACCGACACTCCTCTGACTTTGTTTGTTTTAGAAGCTCTATAGAACTAGAGCTTGAAACAAAGATCACTCCTCCACTTTAAACACGTTCAGTCTCTTTGAA